>NC_042495.1:118488037-118503051 GCF_005508785.2 Acyrthosiphon pisum | reverse complement strand
AGCAGTACATATGATTTTAAAATTGCATACATTTTCTATTAAAGACGAGGCCTCGGATGAAGACTTGGGATCAAATTTACTTGAAGTGGTAACAAAGTTTAGAGCACTAAGAACAACTGGATATAAACAGTTATCACCACTGAAAACCCATTTTAGTGCTTTTTCTCCTGACCACCATCAGGTTTCACCAATTTTTTGAAGTTTTCTTAGTTTATTCTGGCCAGTTCCTAGTTTTTCTTTTTGTTCCTTCCAAACATTCATTCTTTTGTAAGAGTCTGAGAAGAATGTTGATAGACGGTTCAATAATCCAAATAGTTTAATAGCATCTCTATTATCACAAGTATCACAAATGCACAAAAATTAACCATAAATAATGACAAACAAATAAGTAGGTAACACAATGTTTCTACTTATAGCCAAAGTAAATAATAACTATTGTCTATATTTTATGATTAAAAAATATACTGTATTATAATGGAGTTACTAAAATTATCCAAAAAATAATAAAGCATTGCAATAGTCCACAAGATAATATAAGTATAAAGTATTACAGTACTAACTTACCTGGCTTACCTCTTAAAGGTTTAAAGATTTTCCAAAATCTTTTAGAAAAAAAGAAACAACTAAAATTATTAATTGTATGAAAAATATACAACTTACATAAATAACAAATTAGATGGCTTAATTATTTTTACTTACAACATTTTCAGATGTGGTCTCAGAGTCACTTACAATAATTGTCTCCGTTTTATTCACCTAAATAGTAAATACCGATTTATTTAAACATTAATTAAATCCTAATAATTGAAGTACAATAACTTACAGACAAAATCGAAGAAAATGAAATAATTTCATTTGTTTTGGATTATTTGCGGCTTGTTTTAATAGTGCAGCACGTTTTAAACGTGCTTTTTCTGCACCACCCTTTAAATTCTTTTTTTCCATTTGTAAATACAATTTAAAATTCCGAAAAAATGAAATACAATTAAAAATTACCACGTTAGCTAAACATTAACGAACAGTATACTCATAACAAATTATTATATTGTTTGTAATTGTTCCAGCAGTAAGTTGTGATTAGTACCCACCTTCGCGGTATACACCGTCTCCTGCCACCACGGTACGCACATCCTACATGGCGTTGGCCAATGGCTTGCAAGATGCAACTTGCAATATTTTGTATTTATTTATAGATACGTTGCTATCCATGGCACATGAAAATTAGAGATATCTCTAATCTTCATGCCATGGAATATAATAATGATATAATACCCGATAGGATGATAACGTTTTATATATTATTAATTATAAATTAATTATTATAAAAGAAAAAAAGTGCAAATTATAGATATATTTGCTAGTGGCCCAAAACGTATAAGTTGGTACCGGCCCACTGTGCTATAGAATAGTGGCACACCGGGCCAGTCCGCTACTGATTACAGTTTGAATCGTACGTTGTCTTAATTGAGTGAGTTTGTTTGTTTTTTTTTTAAATTAAATTAATTTCATCTATACCTAGTGTTGTAGCAGGTTTCTGCTATTACAAGTTTTACACCGCGTTTACACATTTCACAACGTTTCGTTAATATAATAACAAAAAGTAGTCAAGTATATAATACAGAGTTAATAAATAAAAGGGCTTGCTGCAACAACCAGATAAATCCACTTTTTGAAGTTGTTCAGCATAATAAACAAAATTCTTTATCTCATGTATCGCCATTAGCGATTACAATTTCATTTTGAGATATCTTTGAAAATAATAAAACGATTTTTCTGATTTTTCTACCAAAATATAAATATTTCTTCAATGAATTAATATTCTATGAAAAACTCATTTATGATAAATAAAAAAAAATTATCTGGTTGTTGCAGCAAGTCCTTCTAATTATAATATACAAAATATAATATAATAATATACCTGCATATTATTTTATTACAATATTATTATTGTATATATATTTTTCCGTTTTTGTTCATCTTCCTTTGAGACGTTTACTATGTCGTCAGCGAGGAATATGTCCTGTGGCAGTACAAATCGTAGACGTATATTTATACTATATATTTTTACCCATGTTGTACGGTACTGGGCTACTCCGGAAGTTTGTAGTTTCAAATGGAAGTTCGTTAACTGGGTTTTGATCCAATTGTGAAGCAGAGGCTGGAAATTTTGAATACTTTTAAAGGTAGGTAGTACTCAAATTAAATTTAAGAGTTGACATTATTCAAAATAATGTATAATTTATCTTACAATGGGTTGTATGTGAATAATTCATACTTAGCTCAAATGGATAGATATTTAATAAATTATTTGGGCATATAAAATATTTACTATATTTGCTTAGGTAAAAGCTGTAGTATTTGTACCTATACAATTTAAGGCGTACACGCAAAATAAAAACATAGTATTAGTAGCAAAAATAGTTTACACATTTTCATTTTTTCAGACTAGAATGATAAATATTTGTATTAAAATCATGTTTACATGTTTATTTGGTTCTTAAAATATTAACGATTCAAGTATTATTCATAAATAAATATTTATTCATGAACCAGAAACATCACGGTGTTGCCTTGTAAAATCCCAAATTTATCCTTTCAAAAATATACGCATTTCAATAACGTAATGCATGGTTATAAATTAGTCAATATAATAGTGGTACCTACTATAGTGTATGCCATGTATTGGAAACACAGTTTATAACTTTAAGGGAATACCATTAAATGACAAATGCATTAGTTCGTAATTTGTTCTGACAAACTTACTACTTTGTAGATTATTTGATGCTTAATCAGTCACTATTGACATTTCTATTAATAGTTATTTCTCTATCTCTCAATCGATCATTGTATTATATTTATACAAACTATAATATACATATTGTACGTAATCTATGTAACTGCGGTAAATTTACCCTTAATAATTTACACATGCATTGAAACATATTTACTAAGTTTAAATCACATTGTGTTCAAAGCAAATCAGCACGAAATGCGTAACTAACTCCATCCACCTACGTTCTACACAGAGTACAATATACATAAAATATCAAAACTGTGGGTAGGTATCACGTTTACAGTATTATTGTGTGTTTATAAATGGCGATAACAGAACTACCTGTATAAGTACATAACACTGTTTGTTTGAGTATTTGTATCATATATTGTATATGTTCGTAACTTTAATTTATAAGCCAACTATGAATGTTGAAATTGTTTACAACGGCGTTGTAAATATTAAAAGAAATTTGTTAGGGAGTAAGATAAATGAATGTTCCGATTTTTAATAATAAAGGTTGTGGTGCTTTAAAATAAACAGTCGGTCATAAAATGAGGTATGCCGACAGCAGTTTAGCTATAGGTAGCGTATACCTATTATGCGACAAACAGAGATACAAAATGTTGACAGACTTAACATTCTCCTAATTGCCTGGAATTTTCTATTTAAATATAAAATATATTTTCCGTGACATTTTCTACACGACTTAACATAGGACACTTATACCACAAAAGTATTAATTAAGTGATAGTAACGCATACGTGTGTAGTTAATTAATTAACAACAAGTATTACGTTCTTCATAACATAATATCTATGCGTGTCTTTAAGAGTGCAATTTTCCATCATTTTAAAGTTATTAATTGAGTTTTATTTTAACGTAATTAAGACTGTTATAATAATATTATAATTAAGTAAAAACGGCCTATTCACCTGACTGTCAGTGTTGGCAATCCGTATATAGTACTACCTATTATTTACGTATTAAACATCTTATTATCTCAATTATGTCTTTCAATAGCTATTTTTTAGAGGTGTAGACATATTTATTATTTATGATGTATGACAGTCAGCCGATGTCGAATCCGGTATATATATTATATATAATTTAACCTTTCTCAAACATCTGATCATTGCATATATTATTGAGCACATCACTTACACAAGAGTAGGAGTATAATAATTGTAGTATACAATTTAATTCTGAATGAAGTAGGTATTATTTTTGAATAAAATATCGTTTTAATTTAAAGATTTATATAACAGTTATTACAATTTTACTACTTATTGTTTAAGTATCTATTTTGTGTTTATTGGTCTAAATTCTAAATGCATTAAAATTTAAAACTACAGAATATATTAAGAACAGACTGGATAGTAAATATAACGGACACTATAATTTAATTTCGTACTCACTCGAACATAGGATAATGATGTAATGACTTATGTCATTAATTTTAACATTCGAAGCAAATCATAAGTATTTTTGAATAATAATACTTTTGATCAATCTTATTTTAAACCTCGCTCACTGATGTTTCTTCAAACATGTTCAATGGTTGTCGGTAGTTATCCTTACGCTTAACAAACTATTGAGAAAATTAAAAAATACAACCTCTTCAAATAACCATTATTAGCGTAGATTTTTTTTTATTATTGAACTTAAGCCCAGCCGACTATGGCCATTAGCTTTTGAAAAGTCGTTCAAATATTTTGAAAATTTTACCATGTTTAGGTAAGGCTAATATAAGTAACCAACCCAAATTTCAAGTTTTTACAAATGTTTTTAACAGACTTACAACAAAAAAAACTCCCAAAATTAAAATGTCTATAAATAGCTAAAAAATGGCTAAATTTTTCCGAACTTTAAGCCCTAAGAAACAAAATCCAAAATACAACAAAAAAGTCTTTTAGCATTTTTCATTTGAAGCAATATTTCTGGTAGAAAATGTCATTCGTAATTATTTAATATTATAAAATCGTGAAATCGTACGTTTTTTCTCCTTTAACCACTTTTATTTCAAGTACCGTATCGAAAATCGAAAAATGACCTCTTTAAAGTACCAGATCAAGAACATTACCTTTCAGAAAAAATGCTATACTTGATACTTTTGAGCAAGTTTAGGTGGAAGAAAAGTGTTTACAGAATAAAAAAAAAATGAACATTATTGTAAAACCAATACATTCCTTACTCCGCTCAGAATCTAAAATTCAATATTGTAAAAACATAGTAACAAACATTATTTTCATCGATATACAAGAAATGGCAAACATATTATCATGTCACATTTTAAAATTCTAAAACGACAATATACGTATTTTATTATTGTATTATCATTTATTATACATCATGATTCATGACATATAAATTATAATACATCATAAAACAATAATACAATAGTATACGAATTATTCATATTTTTTTGTAATATTGGTTGCTTTACCTATTTTATATTATGTTTAACATTCAATTAACTAAATCAAAATATAAACATGACCAATATTTTTATTAGAATCGTTTTTTATTTCCGTTCCCCGAAATTTAAGAGTTTTCAGTACATGATATGAATTGTTTAAAATATAATATTTTACTGTAACAAAATATATAAGTGATAATGATCATAATATTCGAATATTAATTTAAATTCCTTCTCAAACGTAATGACAAATTATAATTTTGTAAATATTAATATAAGAAACTTGCATTACATAAATTATATAATTATAGATAAATTGTTACGAAGAAACAGCACAGCAAGCTATATGAAGCTTAATCAACACTTAACCCTGAGTTTTATACCGTATACCTGTTAGCAAACTCAACTTGAATTATGTAACGTTATAAAGCACAATGCACATCAAACTTTTCGGACGTGTACATCATATATAATTCAAAAACCGTTATAGACCGTTATGTCTTTTAATTTGTATTTGTTTACTACTCAACAAGTAGATCATTTTCAACAAAAAAAAAACGCTAAATTATAGTATAGTATTGAAGTTCTATACCAAACTGAATAAAAAAATATTGTTTTATGCTTTTAACGTTTTATTAATTATTGTAAATAGATTATAACGCTATGGTCAAATTTTTAAATACCCAAACACAGTAATGTTTAAGCCAATGTCATTTCAAAAGCAATCAATGAAGTAATTTTTCTGGAAATTATATTTCTCCCAGATTTGGAGATGTAAATATTTAAATATTATGATACTAATTATATTTTTATTTTTATGATTACAGAAATTCATAAAGTTTTTAATACGTTTAAAATAAAATCATTATATGAAGAAAAATACAGTTAGATTATTGGAACAACGTTGGTCTGTCCATTTAAAAATATGTCAAATTATTTATAATAATTATAATAATATGTTAAATAATTTTTAAAAAAGTATATGGAAAATCATTTGATGGTAATGAAGTAGGTAGCTCAATGTGCAGGACTCTATTTTGTAATGAAAAAGAAAACCTTTAGATTTTCTTTATGTATTATCTTAAAATGTTTAAAATGCATTAAACCAGCTGATAAAATTCTACAGTCTAGAGAAACTGGTCTCACCTCAGCTATTCCAATTATTCATAGTGTTCTTAACAGTTTTAATGATATGAGAAATGAAAAAGTATTTAATGAAGTTTTACGAGATTGTGGAAATTGAATCCCCAAAACTTAAAAGAAAGACTCCTAAAATCTTGAATAACTATATTTTAGGTGAATCATCTGGTGATTATATAGATATTAAAGAAAGCAATTCATTATTAAGGAACATTTTATGAAATAATTAACATTAGTAAATCTGAGATGGAAACTAAATTTGAAAAAAAATTATGAACTTATAAACGATATTTCTAATATATTCCAATTGAATTACGATGATTTTAAAGTATTTAAGGATATCAATATTAATATCCTCTGAAAAGAAGAAATAACTTGTGTGAACAATTATTTAAAAGATAATAATATTTTTAATAAGGAAATGTTAATAGAGTTTTATAAACAACGAAATTTAAAGAAACATTTAAAATGATAGCTTCAGTTGAATTGAAAATCCACAAAGGCAATCAATGAAGCATGACTGGATTTCTAACATGGCTTTATTGGCGTTTGAGTCCAAACGGACTGAAAACTTAAATATAGAAGAATCGTTAATGGATTTCAACAACCAAAATAATAGAAAACTACATCTGTATTAATTCATAAGACTGAAATATTTATATTTATAATTATTATATGTTTTAAAACCTAATTTTAAAACTATTATTTTATTAATATTATTTTTGAATCATAAAGTTAAACCATTGTAATTAATTTGTAAAAACAAAATAAAATTAGTCATCATATTGATTTTTTTCTATTGCCCCCCCTTCTCTACAAATCGATTCCCCCCCCCCCCTGAAGAATTTATCTGGCTACAGCCCTGCATTTGCATGACCAAATATTATACAGACGTTTAGTAATTCAAAATATGTACATGTATACAAAACATTTGAACGTGTTATGACAATAAATGTACATTTTGGAATTATTTAAGCGTTTAATTGCGTTTTTATTTCATGACTATTTTAACGAGCATATAGGTACTTGTCAAAAATTATAACATTTTTTTTCCAAGTATGGAATAAATTATAAATAATATTCAAATTCCCAAACTAATTTTAATTCATCATCAGTATTTAAACTAAAACCTTAATAACTACATGTATGCACAATGTACATTGTGAAATCCATATTGTTTTGTTATGTGTGTTAATCTTAAGGTCTAGTACATAAAAAATCCCTGTTAATCGATATAATTTATACTTTATTTAAAAAAGGTTAGATGTTGGCAAAAATAAAAATAAAATATGTTTTATGATTTATTAATTTAATTCATCATTTATTAATTAAATGTATCAATTCAAAATTGATTTCAATAAATCAACAGAAAATGAGATAGTGTATTAAATTTTTATTTACAAGTGTAATACTATTAGGTTCTTGTGCATATAAAAAAATTATAGAATATATATATATATATATATAAGACTCATATTCTTTAAAAGCGTACTACTTTTAATTTATTAGACATTATTGCAGTTATAGTAATAGCTAGTTGTGTCTAATTTCCAGTTCATAAAATATAAAATTGGTAATTTAATATATTTGAACTTTTTTTGTACCTAATAACATAATTTTTCGAGAATATAATAAAAACTGATATCCAATGCATAATCTATTATAGAACCAATATACCACCGATCGTACATTAATTGCAATATTATTTATCTCTCTAACTATATCTCTTTTTCACACTATTTTTTTCTCTTTTTCACACACGTACACACTCACAAACTCTCACTCATATTCTCTTTCATTCTTATAAACAAACATTTAATACTCTCGTTCTTTCGTTGTTCACTATATTCTCGGTTACGACCAGGAACGTATTGTGGAAGGATACCTATTATACGAAAAACCGGTTCTCACATACAGGATGTCTCAAATATACCGTGTTCCTGCCTTCAGCTACTATTTTACCAAACGTTGTAAACATTTGTCTGTACATTTTATAATTTATAACTGTATTTCTGAATTATGGATATCTTATCCGTACCACTTATACAGTGCGTTCATTTTGTAAAATTATAATATCTGGAATTTACACATTTTGTTCTAAAAAAAATCTAAGTTGGTGTATAAAATATTAATTTAAATCCAGTATTCGTAGAAGATAGTTATGCTTATGAATGTTTAATGGCTTTAAACGATACGATGCCATCATTTGTTTTCAAATTTCATGACTGTAAAATATATATTACATTGAACACCAGGGACATAAAAACTTAGAAATTTTTTTTTTTTTTTAGAAAAACGTGGCTAAAATAATATCAACATTTCCAAGCACATAGTGAAACATCAAAAATATGATCCATATAAAGAAGCAATAATTTGTGAAAGTTGGATTTTCAGAAATAAGATAGAAAAAAATGAACAATCGTGGTAGAGGCAACCCTATATTGGATATTGATGGAATGCGTAACGAATGTTTACTGAGTGAGCTCACACCCGAGGCATATTGTATAATATAAGACATTTATACCACAATATTATGTTGTCTGATATGTTTGAAATATTATTGGAGGTTATTTTTCTCTTTAATCAATCTTTGTTTCATTTGATTTTTATGACTAAAAATCATACGAATAGGTATGGGTGTGTAAAAATTCCAAAGTGAAACTTTTTTTATATTGTAATATTTTAGCCTATATGTAAAATTAAATTATGTATAATAATTAATAGGTATTTTGAAATATAATTACTCGCTCGTATATTGTTTCTCAATAAAGCTGTTTTGTTATTTTGGTATATATATCAATATTATCATTATCGAAACATGCGACGTGTGTATAGCTTAATTATTTTGCAAACGATTTGTTATCAATTGATTATTGTCTACCATAACATCCACTGCGTAAATTATCCAAACAGGGATTTTGGTTTGAAATCTAACGGAATATAACTTAACTACCGCTAAATATGTATCTACGAGTACGATTTCTGAGAATGTATTATTATCTTTGTGCATGTATTTACTGTGTATTTTATTTATCAGCATTCTGTGTAAACGGTTCATCCACACTTTCATGTACTTAACTACCTACGTCACGTCAAAATCATACATTCCATGGCTTTAATACGCTTGCACTTAGGGGTAAGATTGAAATTACGGTTATTGATGGTACATAATGACTTAAAATATATTATTATTATTATTATTATTATTATTATTATTATTATTATTATTATTATTATTATTATTATTATGTTCAGTCTGCAACCTCTCAAGGTGAACAAACTCGTGACAGGCGCATTGCATACAGCCGGTGTTTCATTTGCGTTGCACAAAATATATCCTATAATATATACAGAATGGGAAAAATGTTCTTGATTTATACGATTAGATGACGATAAAAAAAATAATATACGCATCACGATAAATCGTCGTTAGCTTCAACTCTGTATGTACCTATATAATATAGTGTAATATACGCCGAGCATTGTTTTATCAACTGTAGGTAGGTATATTACATATTATATTGTTGCGTAACAATGTTTTCATACTGCGACGACTAAAAGTCTAAAACGGAACACATCACTGGTGTGCTTACAAACTTTTCAAACACACCATAAATTTACATTAATAATAGGTACGAGTGAAACAGCAATTTAGACCACATTCGTATCGGTAATGAAACAATGGAATATGTCATAATATAGAATAGCACAGCAAAACAGTTAAATGTTCAGGTGGTACAATATATAATATATTATATTATGATAAAAAAAAAACTGTCACGGAAAGCAAATAATTACAATAATTGAAAATAAATAAAAAATGTGCTAGAACGAGAGTTTTATACCCTTCGCCAATATCTATATTTGTATATAATATTAAATTAAGTCTTTTTTACGCAACATCAGTATATAATCAATGAACGTATACGTCAATCAATGTAGTATTTAGATATTTTTCCTGGGGGGAGAGGTTCATATAATTTTCCCAACACAAAACTGTAGGTTAGATATCTTATAATTCCGTAAAAAAAATTTGACATCGTTATAGGCCATTTGGGGGGGGGGGATTACAGATCCCCGCTTGGACCCTTTCTCCGGAGCAATTACACCACTGACGTCCATATATAGTTTGTCTACTTATTGACTGGGCTTTTGGGTCACATCCAATAATTAAAAAAAAAATATTTCACAGGGTATGTCCATACTCTGAAAACGATTTGGTTGATCATGAGAAATATTCGGGAAAACGACGATCACAAAATTCAATCTTTTAAAGTATATAGTTTAATTGAAAAAGGTCAACACAAAATAACATAATTTTATATATTTATATATACCTAGGTCGGGAGCCAACGCCACCAAAACGAGGACACCAAAAACAAGAAATACAGGCCTTCTATAAATTATAATCCTAGAGAAATTCGTGCAACTTCAAACTCGAAATCAGATACGAAGTTGATTATTTCAAGTACTTATCTATGGTTGTTGGTTTTTGAGTTACACCAAAAAACAAAATCAATTTTGTCAAAAAGAGGTTTTGTGTAAAAATTCCCGTTTTCCTTCATTTTATTTTTCATTTTCTGGACGCTTTTGAAAATTTTCTGGGAATTTTTACTCGAAGTATCAACTAAATTCACTTTCCTGCCAAAAAAAAAAAAATACTTAAGTATACAATTGAAGCATTTTTATTACCCCGAAAAATTATGACCAAAAAATTACACAATCACACATACACATATCAGCGTAAAATAAATATATATACATCACTCCGATCAGAATCTTAAGTAATAATAATTACTTATTAGTATACCTACCATAGAATCATCACGATTGCCACGAGGATCATCAACCATAAGTTGTATTCATGATATAGGAATAGTTGTGATGAACATAGTGAGGCTTACATAAAGTATATTGTTTTATAGATTAGGAACTGGTCAAACCCACATATTTTATCAAATATTTCTCCATATTATTTACATTCACAGGTAGGTACTTCAAATTTAATTTAATGTTTAAGACGACCCGCGTTAACTTGAAGATCTGACCATTCATGATTTACATAATAATATTATATATACATACATATTATAACAATTAATATTAAAATACATATAGGTAGAATATGTACTTACCAAAACGCATTGTGTTGATATTAAATCATGGTAAACGGGTAAACGATGATAAGCTAGGTTAAATATTCCGTACAATAGTTTGTACCTAATACCCACAGAAAATTGATTTACGCCTGGCCAGCACATTTGAGTTTAGAAGTAGTTGGTATTATAATATTAACATAATATAAAAAATATTAAAATACAATTCGAAAAAGGATCAAATATTAAAAATGAAACTTCTGAAAACCAAATAAATCAATTTCAACTTAGATTATATGAAATAAGTTCAATGTGATAAAACCCGAAATTAAAGTAGATATATATATATTATATTATGAATAAAAAAAAATATAAATATTATATAATATATATTTATATTACTTTTATAATAATCATAATGTGCATTCATCTCTCCGCTCAAAAGCTAATATTTTATAATAATAATTTAATACAATATAATATTATTATAACCTGACCAGGTAAATCATTCTGCCAAATAAAATGTTTTTAGTGTACCTCGACAAAGAGAAGGTTAATGTAATGCATAATATCGTGTGTGTTATATATTTGGAATTAAATGATAAATCGTTTCATACGAAAAACGATTTTGAGCAAACACAGACAATGTCCACAATGAATCATTTTTTGCCAGCCCATATTCCAAAGGTTATTTTATAGTTAATTTGTATAACTATGAATAATTCGTTTTTTATATTTTTGATATGGTGTGCAAATCTATATATTTTTTTTAAATATAGCATAATATGCTATATAATAATATTATATTATCCTATACTGTTGTTATTAATTTATACAATCTCAATACCGTGAGTACCGTCGAACGTTGTAAATATAGATTATAAATACATGATTGGTAAAAATATTTTTGTGTATACTGTTTATAAAATAATAATACTATACATAATGGCAAAACGTTTCAAGTCCCAAGAATTAATATGACCAACGTAGATGATAAAAAAAAAAAAATACTAAAAAAACTTATGTACATCTCATATACATACAAATTCAAAATATTTTGAAAACGATAGAGTGTCTATATAATTTTACAATGAAATATAATTATTGATTCTAAAAAAACTCATAACTATTATGGTAATATTAACTCGTTCCTACTACCTTTAATATATCGTTTTCTATGTTTAGTCAGTGGCGTAACCAGGAGGGGCTGAGGGGGCTGCAGCCCCCCAAAACGTTAAGAAAATTAAAAAATTATTCTAATGGTCTATGATAGTCGCTCAAAAAGTCTTAAATTGTATTTAAAATATTTAAAAATGTACTACATATCTAGTGGCATGCCCGGGAATTTTAAATGGGGGGGAAACCATTTTTTTTTTTAAATAAACAAAAGAAAGCGGATAAGTGGAAGTCGCTCTGCTGAGTAGGCTACAATTGGATGACTGTAAATTTAAATTCAATGATATATATCATGTGTGCAAAAAACGATTCTGATCAGAGACGGTTTGGCAGCCTAGGATACTGTATATTATATTTATACTGTTATTATTAATATATAAATTATAATAATGATATAATAATATACATTTTTAATTTCCAAATCATTTTAGAAGCTAATGGTTTTACAATGGTTTTCATTTATTTTTTTATCCTGGTAACAAATTATCATATATCATTGAATTCAAGTTTAATACAATCCATTATGCATTGACCCACTTGTAACCTACTATACAGCAGAGTGACATCCACTTACCAGCATTTTAAATTTTAAGTTTGATAAATTTTGTCGAAATTAAAACTTCAAACATTTATAAAAAAAATTGTGCATATGTATTTTAATATTTTTCAACTGTTATTGTAAAAATATATTAGGGGCTGTGTTAAGCATTATATTTTCATGCTTTTTGACCAAACAAATAAAAATGTGTTGTTATATATTGTATATAAAAAAAAAATACAATATAAGAAAATTGCTTCATGAGAAATCGAGTGAATATCCAATGATGTTAAAATTTGAACTTTTAACGCTCTTAAAAATTTAATTTGACTTTCAGGTCAACATTTTTTTTGATAAAGGTAGATAAACTTATGTGGAATCTTGTATTAAATTATCAAATCTTAGATAGTTAGATTTAAAAATAAAATTTTTTATGAATTTCTAACTCAAAATAATTTGCACATTTTCGTGATTTTTTCGTAATTTATTGGTCAAAATTAGAACTAAATGCTTATAAAAAAAAATTGTGACTTTATTTATATATTTTTCAACTGCTAATGTAAGAATATATTAAGAGCCTCGTATTAAATTTCAAGCTTGTTGACTCAACGAATAAAATTAATATTTAATAAAAAATTAATGACTCTAAACAGCTGTAAAAATTAATAAGTGGTTTTCTGTAGGTCAGCAAGAAAAAGACAATATGGAAGGATATAACCCCTAACCCCCCCCCCTCCTGAGCACGCCACTATACCTATAAGTATTAACACTTTTCAGCTATTTATCTGTGCTAGTATGTATTTAAAGTGTAAAAGTGTAAAAGTTGATCAGCCCCCCCCCCTCGAAAAAAAATCCTGGCTACGCCACTATTTTTAGTATGTTTTTTTAACGTTAGTTTTGAAAATTAGCTACTGAGAAATTTCTATTTTGGACCCCTTAGTACTAACAATTTCAATTTTTTATCAGTAAGTTTTCTATCCTCTATACTGAACATGGCAGTTTTGCAGCTACAAAACGTCATAGTGACGGAAAAAAAAATTATTTTTTAAGATTATTTTTTTTTTTTTTAATAACACACATCATTGTAAAATTAATGCATTTATCACTACTCTCAGAATCTAAAATTATAGGTGATAATATCCAAGAGATTGGGTAATTTTTGGTTTGAATAGAGGTTATAATCAAATAGTTTGTAAGGTTTTGTTGCTATTTAATTTACTACTTCAGTGATTTTAAAATTTTTCTGTAGATCATACTGTTGGTCTTAGGTTACCATGGGTGCGCTAAGGCTCGTTGGCTTGCGGAAGCGCTTCGGTGGAGCACAGCTTGCCTTGGTCTCTGCACCCAAAGAAGTGACGCAGGAAATCTTGAAACAAGGGAGACTAAGGGTTGGCATGGTGAGTTGCAGCGTCAGGCTCTGCGATGCGAAAATTAGGTGTTTTCGGTGCCTGGCACATGGCCACACAGCAAAGGAGTGCTCCGGCCCGGATAGGACCAAGTGTTGCAGGCGTTGCGGACAGGATGGTCACTTCGTCAACACCTGTGTGGCTACCAAAGAGGACGCTCTGTCCTTTACGAAGTTAATGGTGGTAACCAGCAAGGCTGGCAGTGACGACGTGAGGGCGGACGCTGAAACCCCCCAATGATCCGCGTACTACAAATAAATGTAGGCGTATGCAGGGCGGCCCAGGACTTGGCTCTGACAACCGCATCTAGCATGGGTATTGATGTGCTGGTCGTTAGCGAACCATACCGCTGCGGTTCGGAGTCCGAGGGATGGTTCAGCGACATCGGAGAAAGGGCAGCCATTGTAGTCTTCAACCCTGGTCTGCAAATCCAAGCCATCGGGCCCCAGGGACAACGCGGGTTTCC
>NC_042495.1:118483099-118485763 GCF_005508785.2 Acyrthosiphon pisum | reverse complement strand
GAGCAGAAAGCACGGAGTGGTGGACTTCCATTTGACTCAGTTCTTGTCTAACCATGGGTGTTTCGGGCAGTACCTTCAACGGTTCGGGAAGATTGAAGCCTCGACATGTGTGGATTGCCAAGACCCAATGGACGACGCGGAGCACGTCTTCTTCAAATGCGACAGGTGGTGGAGGCAGCGACGAGCTCTGGAGGTGGAGCTAGAAGAAGAGGTGACCCCGGAGCGCATAACTACATGTATGCTGAAAAGGAAAAGAAATTGGGATGCGGTAAGTGACTTCGTGAACCAAGTGCAGTCCACCAGGGAGAACGAGGAAAGAGAGCGGCAACGAAACCAGATTGTACATTGAAACTATTTAAGTCGGTAAATTGTGCGCCGAAGGCGAGTCTAGAGGGGTAGAGCCCTCTCTTTTTTGTTGAGCGAATGCTCCTTAAAAGGTTTGTAACGAACTATGTTTTTTTGTGCATTTTAAATAAATGATACGGATACAGGAGGAAGGACGGCCCTAAAACGGGTGAAGTGCCCTCCTGTAGCGCCGTGATTCAAACACAAAAAAAAAAAAAAAAAAAAAAAGGTTACCATGGATTTCCAGCTATTTGTCTAATATCGGAACGCATAAAAATGTACTAATTTAACGGACCAATCATGATTTATGGACTTCTAAATCACGTTTAATCACTATATTGATTGCTATGTATCGTTCATGCAATCTTGCATAAAATTTATATATGGTAAAGCTTGGACGTATGTCTTATATTATTGGAAGACTTGGTTTGACCGCAAACTTTAATGCCATATTTGAATACTTGAAATACATTTTTTTTCAATGCATAACGGAAAAACATCTAAAAACATAATATTACATATTGAAACCGGATTTTTTTCAGAACATTTTAAATTAAAAAAGTTTCTCACAAATGTGTTGTGTCATTACTTAAAATGCAGTTTTATAAATTTTAGCTTCTTTATTTATACTACGAAAGTTGCTGCGGTTATCTTCTATATCATTATGTTATGCAGTATAAGATAACTTGCTTGCATGATTTATCGCAACTATCGTAATATCTAGTTTGGATATTTAATATAAACATTGGCAAAACTAATTCACTGTAGCTTAAATTTAAGTGTATAAGACTACGAAGATAATGAGCATAATATGTTAATGCTAAGGGCGTTATCGGATAATGGCAAAACTCTTCGGTTGTGCTTACAGGGAATTTATTGTACGAATACATGAACTTTTATTTAAAATTCAGTTTTTTAATTAAGGTGTTGTGATTTGTTTGTTATCGACATCGTTTACTTGGGCGGCGGCCGCCGTGGGTCTAAAATCACCGGAAGTAGGTACATTTTTGAATTCCACGGATAATTAAAAACCACTCTAGAATATTTACACTTTTTTATACTTCCACAGTAATTACTAATTTGTATAAAAAAAATTTAGGTTAATTGAAGGATTATATTAAAGGGGAGTGAAATTCAAAAACATAAGATGTTTTCGTCTGAAATAATATTCAATTCTATGGAAAATGGTACCTTTGGATGTTAAGTTTTTACTTGTATTATCCAGTTATGAGGAATTAAAAAAAATCACGTGAAACCACAGGGCCGGGCTTCCCGTATTTTCCAATACAATTCGTGCAAAAGTTGCAAACTTCATAAAATGGTTTACATATTTTAAAGTTATACTGTCGATTTTTCATTTTGACACATAAACTTGGTAATATTGTTTTAGAAAAAAACGAACAAAACTAAAAGTAAATAATGGCATTGAAATCGTTATATAGGTAGAAATATTATACATAATATAAGCGTCTCGTTTTCCGTTTTCGCCATCTCGTTTTGTTCAGATTAAAATCAATTGTTTGGTTTGTTTTGTTTATATTATTGCATTCTAATTTATTGTCTTGGATGTATGTATATTTCACTATTCTAGTAGTTAATACGAAATATAATTGACGTACATTTTATTTTCAAACTAGCTCTGAAAGTCTGAATAGTAATTATATAATATTATATATCACAGGTTTACTGCAGTGATAGACGCAGCTTTAGTTTCAGATTGTCTTTTGTACTATATTTTGTAGCAGAGGGCCTCTTCTGTCAACCGTATTTGTTCGTGGTAACTTTTTAATTGCTCTCAGATCGGTTCTAGTGTATAAGTTATAACTAATAAGTATGGTACTACGGCATTGTCTCTGTGAACTTGTCTACAGTGTTACTTAACTGTACCTACTGTTTTCGATTTTTTTGTTTCACACTCCGTTCAAATTTATTTCGTTGCTATCGAAAGACAGACAAAATAGTATGATACATTATAATATTATAGCAAGTCAAAAGTTATCTGATCGAATTTACATGCATACGTGTTGAGTAGGTGTTATACACGTTGAGGGATATGTATATGTTTGCCAAAGGAAAGTTCCATGTGGGTCGACTGTAAATCAACATATTATGATATCATACTTATATACCGGGTGATTATTTTATCAAACAACACTCATTATTTCAAAAAGTGTAAATTATTTTTAAAATATTTTTTTACATACTTTCAAGTCGCTTATAAAACAACGTTTTTCTTAAAAAATTATATTTTTAAATATTTTTTATCCTTATAATTTTTTAAGTTTTTTACTATTTTGAATGACAACATAGTAAAAAAAT
>NC_042495.1:118439340-118482524 GCF_005508785.2 Acyrthosiphon pisum | reverse complement strand
ACCCTATGTTGTCATTCAAAAAAGTAAAAAACTTACAAAATTATAAGGATAAAAAACATTTAAAATATAATTTTTTGAGAAAAACTTTGTTTTATAAGCGACTTTCATACGATAGTATGTAAAAAAATATTTTCAGAAAAATTTACTCTTTTTGAAATAATGAGTGTTGTTTGATAAAAGAATCACCTTGTATATATATAAATATATACATTACTGGTTTAGTTATATAATATTAAGTTGTGTTGACACTAAAAACAAATATGAAATACCAATATTAATATACCTAAATAATACAAAAATAATTTGTCTGTGCACGATTAAATAATATCAATAAATATATAAATTATTAACAAAATATTTTATTACATAAATATTCAATTCCGAATTGTGTAACTATTTGGAAATTAGTAGGTACATGATGCATAATAGTATATTATACACAAATATAAATACTTATAATTTAATTTACTTGTAATTGTGTAATTTGTATCGATCCATTGAGAGTATGAAACGAGAAATAAAATTACACGAACCAATATGAATATGTTTAATATTCCATGGATTTATTCAAAAAATCTATTTTTCTCAAATTTAATAATATATATATATAATTAATATTTATTAAGTTAATATAATGCATTCATTATGTTTACGTACCTATAGTAATATATAACATTTATATTCAAGAAGTATCGATGAAGACAATGACCACAGTGAGCGTAGCAGATACATAACATCGTCTGTTGTAACTTATACCTACTCTGTGAAGACTATAGGGCCCGCAACCTGATGACCTAAAAATCTTTAAAAAAATGCACACAAAAAAGTGGGTAAGTGGATGTCGCTCTGCTGTACAGTAGATTACAAGTGTGCAGTCAATGTATAATGGAGTATATTAAACTTGAGTTCAATGGTATAATATCATTGTATAAGAAAAACGATTCTAAGCGGAGACGGTTTGTCAGTCTGGATATTTTACATTATTATTATTTATTGTTATTATTTTTAGCCTGTAAGTTAAATATTATAATATTATAATTTTTATTCGTTTCTATGATGATAAACAAAGTGTTAGAAATTAAAATCCCATTTACCTCTCTAAAGTACTATTTTGATCCAATTTTCTAAAAGATAAGATACTCTATGTTAAACATCGAAGTACTCCTTCTGGTAGAAATTTCGTATACAGGATAAAAAAAAAACACCATTGTAAACCCACTAGATACCTTGCTCCACTCAGAATCTAAAATGTAAACATCAAAAAATGTCTTCATAAATGACCACAAAAATACCAAAAATTACTATATAATTAACTTGACATTTTTAAATATTTAAGTTTTATATACTTATCATGTATCATAAATCAAAGTTATTGAAGATGCTAGCTATTTAAACATTTTTATTCTCGATGGAGCCTTTAAAAATGTTTTTTGCAGTTCAAAATAAGTTGATCGACTTTTGCAATTCTCTTTCTGATTCAATAGGCTTAAAATAATATCTGCTTACAGTTTATTAAATAATCGTAGATTGCGAAAACAAATGATATAGATAATGAACGTCGATAATCGACAAGCTAATGGAACTGAATGTGTTTTAATAAAGTCTAACTTCTAACAAGAAAAACGAAAATATATTTTTTTTTAAAGTACAAAAATGAATAAAATGCGCCCAAAATACTAAATAATGACAGTAATGCAATAAATTCCCTAAAAATGCACAAAATACAAAATAAAAATTGTACCATTAAATTCCACATTCCATGAATCAAATTTCTGTAAATACGATCCTCGAATGTAAGAATTAGAAAAAAATATGGCAATGCATCAAGTCCCGGACCCTAGTGATGATTATTTAGTATAACTCTATTATACGCATATAATTATTAAATATTGAGACGAGTTTTCGTCGTGTTTTTTTCTATAATATTTTTTTTATTTAACAGTGGGATAACCTAATAAGTAATAACAATTTATTATTCCAGATGCAATGCCGAGTGGATATACAGCTGGTATAAAAAGTTGACATGTTTTATCATTTTAATTGAAATGAATATTATGGTGGGTTAAAATAGAGATTATGATATTTGATTCGAAACTGTCGAATAATTTTTGACTGCAACTTTGATATGTTGAATAATTAAGAAAAACACGCTACCTAAAATGCAATAAAGTATTAATATTGATACGTCATAGCGTCGTTATGAACACCAATCGTGTAATGGATAAGTCTGTTTTTTCTTAGTAATATCTTGGCGTATTTTACATAATAATAATAATATTTTATTTTATGCTTAAGACATAGTTATCCTAATATTAGAACGATAGTACAATTAAAGTCCATATTGCTCTCCTGATGAAGATGTACTAATTGTAACGATTGTCAGTACAAACATGTCCGTACGGTCACCATGCTAACAGCAGTTTGGTGGTTTTGCATTGGATAGGTATAACCCAGAGCGCTAATATTAATTACAGATCACCTAGTTATAAACGACCGACAGCGGAAATTCTCCAGCGTCGTAGTGAACCACCTTACAAATATAGTTTAAAAGTTAAACTAATTAACATGTAAAAAAATGTAATTACAACCACCTGCAGTGTTTATATTTGAACATAGACAACGAACGCTCGATTGAAATGCAACAATACTAAATTATAATATAGTTACTTGGCGCGCCAAGGTGGCTACAATCAATCACGCAACGTGGTTGACAGTAAGTAACGTTCTCTGCTGCTAATTTCCGGATGGGTGACCACCCGGGTTCGTAGTGGCAAAATAGTTTCCACACTTAAGGGGGATTCACACCTCGTCATGCCGTGTGAAATTATCAAGGTTACCACAAACGATACCGCATAGTTAAATATATTCAACTATGCGGTATCGTTTGGTAATTGTGGTAACCATGATAATTTAACACAAGACGACGGGGTGTGAATCCCCCCCTTAAACGTATTGATAACCAACCGTACCATCCCTACCATACCAACCCTTCCAACCTTACAGACTAATGACCTCAGTAGCCAAAGCCTTGATCTAATAAAATAAAAATTAATTATAATATAATAATGATATAATCTAATAAATAATGTAATTGTCGAAAACCAAATTATAAAATACCACCTCAATAAAGTTATATGAGAAACTAAAAAAGAAAAAAGAAATAAGGTTACTTATTGTATTATAACATAGGTACGTCTGTTACTGTGATACCCGTCAAGGGAAACCTATATTCTTCATTATTAAGTCGATTCACGTGACGTGCAATTTCGATGGTTTTCTAATCAAATGTTCATATATTTTGACCAGGTCTCCTGAACTATAATATTGTTATTGCGTTATATATACTACACAGTACACATAGTAAAAACTGATAGATTCTTGGCAAAAAAAAAAAATAGACCGTTTGCGTTTGGTCGATTTTGTGAAAAATACAATACGTTTGGGAAATTTAACATTATGCGTTTGATGGAATTATATTAAAATAAATAGTTATGTGTTTGGGTCACCGCTTTAATATGCTTTAATGCGTTTGGAGAATATTTTATCAATGCATTTTTCCTTTCATGTTAACAGAATTGGTAGTCCATTAATGAATTCCACGAGTTTGATAAAAAACGTATTTATTTCACATTTGAATTAATATTAAAATGTACGATCCCAGTTTGATCATAAAACAAAAATTAGTAAAATTATTATAACAATTTATTATTACATATTAACTCATCGTTTTGTTTTTTTTTATTATTAAACATCACGTATTAGAGTATCAGTAATTTTTTTTTAAATTATATTACTTTTGAAAAAGTACTCCTACACACTAAATATTTTAGAAGTACAACATTTCACCAGATAGATACTTGTCTGGTGTCCCGAGTTGTTTGTAAATAATCTTGCTTATTTAATAAAACTTTTCGATGAATATTGAAGATCCTTTTATTTATAGTACTTACTGTACATTGTATATAATATGTTACTTTATATTCGAATTTGTTATAAATAATTGTTCTGCCAATTGCTGTTGGTAGAATTAACTGAAACACTTGCAGTATAGGTACATGTTTTCTTAGTTGTTCACTGAGAACGAGTACATCTACCAATTTTTAAAACAGTCCAGTTCACTAGGTATGAAATTATTGTTTAATCGAAAATCAAAATACGTATTATTTATTTATTTCTATCAATTTTAAAATCCATATTTACACAATATCTTCGTTAAACGTGTAATATAATATTTATTAAACCTCTAATTAGTAATTTCCATGTTTGCAATAGTCGATCACAAGTCACAACTGATATATTATTTACTTTACTCACCGATAAATCATACAAAAATAACATTTAATACCTTTTAAAATAAGCCAATATTTCCAGTCACGAATTCAAATGTCTTCTCACCATTAAACGTTGCATTATATTATTATACTCACTATAAGTATCCTACAAAGCCGAATTCTCCCAGATACCCATTATGATAGACATGCCGTGGGAATAGTGAGATTCGTCAGATCGTCGATACGTCGCGATGTGGCTCAAGTAGCTTGCCTAGGAGGTGAAATTTTTGGCACGAGTCAAAGGTACCGCCTGAGGCATCGCCACTTTGCTCGTCACAAGCATTCCCACGGTTTGGTAAGCGTGAAAATTATTTAGGAGCGTTTTTGTTTGAACAACATCATAATTTATTCATAAAGGGGCGATCGTAGCCGGAAAATTGTCAAAACCTACGTGATGGTGGGAACGTATAAATTACTCGGTTCGTCTAAATGCCTCTGTTCAGTGCCGAGCCCTGCGCCACGAGAAGACGTTCTACCGACAGAAATATCCAGCGAAACCATTTAAATGGCAGCCAGTCAAACTTTGTAAACACATTACACTGCAGATAAGAGCGAAAAGGACGACGGTATGTATATACTACATGTAAGTGCACGAGGTATACATATATATATATAGTTTTATATTATAGTGTATACCCGGTATCTGTGGGGAAAACTTATATACATAATAATAATAATAATAATAATATGGACCGAACAGAGATAGCCGGATATAACTTTCACGGGCAGTTTAACATTTTGTTCTCGGGTCGAAACGCCGAGTTAATGGACGATCCGCGGGATAAGTGATTTATAATGATAATAATAATAGTAATAATAATGTTATTGCGATTCACTGAGATATTGTTATATTGACAAACGGTATATGCCAATTGCTCTGCTCCAGTGTCGGTTGGGCGCTGCCACTGATACAACTAATAATATAATATATAATGATATATTCGACATAATGTTTAGTCAATATCGTCTGATGTTAATAAACTTAGTTACTGCGGTAACTGTGAACGTAATAGCGTCCAATACTAAAATGTTATCGTCCACGATCGTGCGATTAGAGGTCGAGTTATATTGCGTAATGGTTATTTAAATAGTGAGTTCAGCTTGATTCGACCAAATCGGTTTGGATTTTCTCTTTTAATAATTCCGACAAAAAGTGTAATCCGCATAAGCCAGTGATCGCATGACATTAATAATAAGCGATTTTCACCGAATAGTAACGTTATATTATTATGATAAATCTTCGCGTAATGTATAGTAATATTATAATGGCCGTTTATTATTATAGTATTGTACACGTGTGGTGATTGTTTTTGTAACGTTGGCACCCACTTGACATGTGTGCACATTGTATCATCAGTGGGTTGACATATACAAACATAATACACATATTATACGAGTATGTTGTGACAATGAATAATCATTTTTTTAGAAGACACGTGCCGTTATTACCCATTAAACATGGTGTTTTTCGTGTTATATTTATTATATTATGGTCTCGGGAAAACTTCGGCAATAAAGGCACGTTGTCGAGTAGAACTTAATACGTATTTTTTTAGCGTTTCTCCGCCTCTGATATGTCTCCTGCCCTACTATTTAAATTTACCATAACAATATCGTGTCACGCGATGTTTACGATTTTGTGTTTTTTTAGTCATATTCAAATTGGCACGGCGCATAAAACGTGGTAATTCAAAATTCTCAGATCGACAAAACGTATAAAATTATAATAATACTATCAGTGTTTGGAACATTTACTAAAAAGTGAACGCTTTCACTAAAAAATTGACGCGTTCATGTTCGTTGTAAAAATTGTTTTTCCATGAGTCTTTTATCAAGCGTTTATCATTTATCAAATAGCATTTGAGATGCCCCAATATCTGTCATTTTGTAACTTGGCTAAGTAAACTAGCTTTCATTAAAATATCGAATGTAAAAAATACATTTCTCGATAGAACAAATATTTTATTTTAAAGTGATGCTAGGGCATCAATGAATTGTGAAATCGCAACAGGTACATTATTTTCAGGTACATACTATGAATTATTGACAATATTATTATTATTTTCGTATTTGTATTATCACATTAACGTTAAATGAATGAAACAAAATCCTTCATGTTCGAACGTGTTCGTATAATAAATGAAAGCGATCTTTCCAAACACTGAATACGCGATGTCTCGTGTTGAAATCCGTTTTTTACGAAATTCCCAACCCAGCGAATGATGACACTGGTTGTAGAAGAACCTTAAATAAACATATTTTTATGAATGATTACTTTTTCGAGTTTTGTGCAAAAAAACTATGAAAAACCGTAAATAATTAACGAATGCGTACCACAAGCTCCAAAGTTACTCATCCTAATAACTTATCAATTGTAAATACTTTCATCCTTTTAGCTACCAAAAATGGTATCTCATAATTGATAGAAGCGCATTTTTAGTTCTTTGTGGCAGAATTTTGCTTATTTTGACATTATTTTTATAAATATTTTGGACTTTCACGTAATAATATTACGATTAAATAGATAGGTGCATTATATGTATAATTTGGAATTGCGTGCTACCAATATTATACTTTGGTTATTTTTCACCATATCAAAAAATTATATTAATATGTAATTTACTTTAATTTTAAAATACGATTGCATGGCCATAACCGTCCTGATGTCAAAAATAGGATAGTCATGGGCACAAATATGAGTGGTGGTGTGATATGTACCGAATCTAACCGAACCCACGATGTACGTATTTGTCTAAAACTAGCTGGCAATATCGTAGCCCTAAACCGAGCAACCTAATCAGACATGCGTCTTGATAAAAACGATAGCACATAATATTACCATTGTTTATGTCACGAATAAAAGAACTTATGAGATAATTCCTCCTCTCAAAAAAAAAATAACATTATTCTGCTCAGATCAGATATTTAAATTTATCGATATAATCCATACTGAAAAATAAATTTAATAAATTTTCTAAGGTTTGAATCCACTTATCTCTAATCTTGTTTCCGAAACTATCATCGAAAAGTTATTTTTGAATTATGTATGTGCAACCATACATATTATATCGGTTATAAACAGTATTACTCCCCATCTATAATACTACTATACTCGTTATATGTATATTATGGTAACCACTTGTCGATTTTATTATTTATTCTTCAATCCATAACCATAAAATAATATTATACAGAGTGATTCTTTCAAAGATAAACGCACATTTTCTCGGAAAGTTTTAACGTTTTTGAAAGTATTATTTTCAAAAAAATTGTTTTTTAATGACTTCAAATCATTTAAAAAGACATTCTGATATTTACATTATACATATGCTGTGTAAATAGCGCGATAGTATAAACTGCGATAAAACCTAGCTGTCAACCAAGAGGGAGGTAGGTATCTATAACATAATATTATTTTACTGGTACATTTTCCACGAAATCTTTCATATTATTATCCATCACTGCTCCAATTATTTTGCGAATTTAACTTTTTAAATTAATCCAAACGAATTAAAACAAAATCCACATAATACGTTTGCGAAAACAATATTGAAAATTTCAAGTTGATTTTAATCAAACTTCGTACAGCTGGGGAAATTCAACTGTATTTTAATTAGTTGTTGTTGTATACAAATAGTGATAATGTATATTGATAATAATTATGTGATAACAAATATTGTATTATAACAATCGTTGTAATAATGTGACCGCTGCGCACGAATGTGTATCGTTAGTGATCAATATTTCCAAAATATACATAATTATTTTAATAAAGTAACAAATATCTAGAAATTTCTTAATTATTTATAAAATTAAACTACATTCATGAGTAAAAAAAAAAAAAAAATACTAGATGAATTACATTATAACCACTTAGGGATAGTGAAAATGAAATCAATTGCTAGGGGATATGTATGGTGGCCAGGTATAGACAAGGACATAGAAAATATAGCAAAAAACTGTGAGCGTTGTAGTGAGGTTAGACCAATGCCGACTAAAACTGTATTACATACATGGGAATGGCCACATGGCCCATGTCAAAGGCTTCACGCAGACTACTTAGGACCATTTAAAGGGCATCAATTATTAATAATAGAGGATGCATATTCAAAGTGGTTGGAAGTATTTAAAGTTAATGCAACAGGAGCTCAAGTGGCTATAAATATATTTAGAAATCTATTTGCAAGATTTGGGTTACCTGAATACTTGGTAACAGATAATGGCCCCCCCTTCACATCTTTGCAGTTTCAACAATATTTAGAAGAAAACGGAATAGGCCATAGAACATCATCGCCTTACTACCCTCAAAGCAATGGTCAAGCAGAGAGTGGTGTTAAGATAATTAAAAGCTTTTTAAAAAAAATAAATATGGCTGATATTAATAAACGCATAGATCAGTTCTTATTTGATTATAGAGTGGCCACACATACAACAACTAAGGAAAGCCCAGCTAAATTATTATTATTAGGTAGGGACCTTCGCACTAGGTTTGACTTACTGAAACCAAACATTAGAACAAATGTCCATAAAAATCAGGAAAAACAAATCAATAGCAGAAGTAATAGTAAAGAATTTGAAATAGATGAAATTGTATTAGTAAGATAATATGTAACAAATAAATGGATTAAGGGGAAAATTAAACAAAGATTAGGAAATGTAATGTATGTGATTGAATTAGAAAGTGGGATAGTTTGTAAAAGGCACACAGATCATTAGATCAACTATTAAAACTAAACATTGAGAAAAGTGAAGAAGTAGATATAGATATTATAGTGGATGAGACTAAATTAACAGAGACATCGGAAGTAACAGACCAGGTAAAAGTAAGGAATTCGAAAAGAGTAAAAAAACCAACTGTTAAATTAAATTTGTAATAAAAAAAAATATGTACATTAAATAAAATAATTATACTATTGTACATATTTCATTTAATTTCAACACTTATGTTAATTAATATGATGTATTATGTTATGGCTATTGTATTATATTATTTATTGTTTATGTAAGAATTAATTACCATTTTATTATATTGAGTCTAAATTTTAAGAAGGAAGTGTTGTATACAAATAGTGATAATGTATATTGATAATAATTATGTGATAACAAATATTGTATTATAACAATCGTTGTAATAATGTGACCGCTGCGCACGAATGTGTATCGTTAGTGATCAATAAAGTGAAATTAATAATAAAGTAAAGTAATAGTTAAACATGTGTTTTACTTCCATAGTCAAGTCCTCTATGTAAATACAGAACAGTTGTCGTGAAGTAAATAAATGCGATAATATACTTAAGCAATCTGATCATTTAATCACTGCTACGTATAAACGCTATTTATCTTATATATTATTATATTTAAATCAAAATCAAAAAGTCAATTTTAAGTAGGCAAAAATTAAAATTGAAATACTATCGTAGAATTAATAAATAAAAATAAACTCTTGATGTGTTTACGAATATGTCCGTAATTCGGTTAGATGTTGTTTAAACACAAAAAAAAGGACATACGTATACAATAATATCAATGAACTCTTTATAATATTAAATTTTTGTTGTGTGATTCTTTCGACACATATGTATAGGTAGGCATATTTCATATGAACAAATAATTGCTCTTATTATTATTACTACCGAACACACTTGTTGAATAAATATTGTAAAATAATTTAATTGTTCATAATAGAATGTATCAAACGTATTATTATACGCTAAAATATCTGTCAATATTATAACTGTTTACAGTAAACTGTTGCAGTGTAAACAGATAACTTAAAAAAAAATTCTTAATGCCTGTAGGTTAATAAAAATATCAAATAAAACTTAACGACGTGACATCGCGTAGTGTACACTTTACAGATATAGCTGCGTATACCATGGCAGGTGTCATGCTCGTCGTATATTACAAAACATATTTTGAATGATTTCTGTCTAGAATTGCTTTTGAGCTATAACGTTTTTATAGGATTTGGTTTCGGTTTTGTCCGCAATAATAAAGTAAATGCTTATCATGGTTGAATTCAGATTTTTTTTTTTATTCAAAACTGTTCATACTTTATTTTGGTGATAAAAAAAAAATGTATTTTTAATATTTTCAATTTCTACTTATCGATTATTTTCTCGCAGTTACTAGCTATTAAATAATGTAAAATAAACAAAAGAAAAACCTAATACAACTCTAACCTATAATATTTGTTTTGATTTCTGTTTTCGTATTTAATACAATTAAATAATGATTATAGTGGTTTCTGGTTATGTATTAGTCATAGGCGCAATTTCAACTTTTGACTTGGGGGGCTGAATATATTAAAGCCAAACAGACCATTGCAATATAGCATATTAAAATTGTACGTACTAGGTTTTTTTTTTTGGGAGGGGAGCTACGGCTAAGTTTGGCCCCAAAGCACCCCCAAGCCCCCGCTCACCAAAATTTGCGCCTATGGTATTAGTTCTGCCGTTCTCAAAACAATTCTGATTGAAATGTGAAATACTAATATACTAGTTCGGCCCCGAGATTGATATTGTTTCTAAACGCAAAATTCCTTACGACGGGCGACCGATCTATCAATTGCATGGCCCACATAATATAAAATAAATTATTATAACATTATGACGACAACGGCGTGCTGTGATGGTGAATATGATAATTATAAATTATAATTGTTATGGTAGACATGAGGAAACTATCGATGCACAGAAGTAAAACATTATATATATATCATATGTTGAAGGTTCCTAAGTTAGATGCAACCTGAAGCCAATTGTTGTGGTCCTTATAATAGTGCTCTGCTCGGTTCAAGGGGGTTGTCGTCACAAAATTAATTTTAGACATAGATAATGCGTTTAAATCAGATGATGGAATGCATTCGGTATACATAAGCCTAAAGACCACGTTCGCATCGTTACGACTACGTGAATCACGCAAGCAGAAATAGATCACTAAATAAATTTATAAAGTTACGCCCAACATAATATATATCTTCGTAGTATTATTGTGATCTGCAGGTCGGAAATTTGGCGCACATATTATTTTGTCATTCACGTGTCTCAGACTCATTTGTAAATCAAATGGTCTCGATTCACCAAAATGTATACGGTTTTTAGAAAATTATTTTGATTTATATTTTGGTGTCGATAATCTTATCATCGAATCATATCGATTATGTTAGACCAACGATCGTTCCATTTCTGATATTCTCAGATATATCAAGCGGTACAGTTACTATGATTATGTGTGTGCATATCTTATATGCTATATTTTTTGTCCCCACTTTGTTTGGCAAACACTGAGCCAAACATTTGGTTTTTTTAGATCAACTATAGTGTTGTGTGTTGTAAATTATAACAATAAAGTAGTGTTTTCATATTATTGAGCTAAAATGAGTAAGGTTAAACCATCCGTAGCTCCTGTATCATATTAACTGCAAAGTATACGTTGTTACCTATGTTTATATCTTTAATAATAAATCCAAATGTCATGTTATCGTTATAATATAATGCATTATGTTGAATTTAGTTATGACGCAGTTCTTATGATTATTAATACATTTTGAAATTGTCAATAAGCAGCCATGATAAAGATTGTCAAATTCTATATGACACAAAAACGTGCCCCAATATGTTTTATACATTAATTTTATCTTTAAAATACCAAACACAATATTTATTTTATATTCTATACACTTTGAGTGAAATATGCTTTTTCTGGAAATGTTGGTATTCAAATAATATAAATTATTACTTCGTTACTAGCTTATTATTTATTTACGTCTAAAGTTTAAAACCCAGGAGAAAAAGAGAGTTGATGTAGTTCAATAGTAATATTTTTCGTATAAGTCGGTACTTGAATGTCGGTAAAAATATTTTATTTCCTAACTAATGACTAACATTAAAATATGCTTAGGAATCGACCTGCCTAATTCAAAGTATAATAATGGAAAATATTTTTAACAAAAAAAAAATATAATTATTATACAGGGTACTAGTTATATGAGAAAACAGGGTGTCATAAAATTATGTATAAATATAAAAAAATAACCCTTATAGTTATATGGATACAATATTAAATATTATAATTTTATTCCAAACATAAATAAAAGAAAATATAGTGATTCATGCTGGACAGTGTATTATATTAAAATAATTAATGATCATTATTATATAAGCATATGCTGACTACATAAATCTTTGGAATGAAAATTAAACAGTGTGCTTTCTGAGTGGGAGAAATCCTGGTTTTATAGACGGGAATGAGAGTAACATATTATTATGATAGCATAACATGCAACGATTAAATAATTATTTTACTTAATGCACGCTTTTAAGTGTAATTAGCTGTTGTTATGTGTATATGCTGTGTGTTATCATATTTGATCCCCTGAACAAATTTAGGGTTTCTAAACTTTCTAGACACATTATTGTACGTTTATGTATAGCGTGTGAAGATAAGATTACTTATGCTCACCATAATATCTTCACTTCTAACTCAACGTTTATATTCAGTTGGATACTGTAAGAAAAATAGATAATAATGTATACAACTTAAGGACAATTATTTTAAAGTTTTTAATTCAAAAATTTTAAAAATGTTGATAAATAAATACATAAATATTTAGTAGGGACAGGAAATAATGTCTTAGTTTAAAGATAAAGTAACCGTTGGATGTAAAAATGTCACGTCCAAATGCCATGTTTCATTAGATTTTTATTCATTCCTGCAATGATTCTATTTAGCATGAGAGTTTCATACAATTTGAAAGTATGGCACAGGTGTTTTTGTGCAGGTAGTTTTACAGGTATAAAGATAGTGACTGTGCATGACATAATTCATATCTTTGTTATTTGCAATTAATTCATTGTTGAACTATAAGACCCATTTATGGAGTGAAAATCCATGGTATTCAACTGCTATGTGCATTGTACACATAACTTCAAGTCCTGCTGCATCACTGATTTCATTTTTTTTTTTCAATTTTAATAATTTATTGTAAAAGGAATAAAGGATCCTTGACATTGTTCTTTTCAAATGTCTATATTATTATTAAAAGTTTTTTTCTTCTCTTCCTGTATTTTTTTGTCAGTACAGGATCAGAAGGTTCTTGATTTGTAATAGTTTGAATGTTTTCAATTTTAGAAAAACAATTTAGACAAAACATTTGGTGTTGTTTTTTCTCATTTTTCCTACCACTTTACGAACAAGTATATTGTGGACATAGGAGAATACAATTAAAATGTTATTCATTATTTAAAATTTATAAAATTTCTTTGCTGTCCGAGTAGGATTTCATAGCAAATAAAGGATCATTTAACGATTCAGGAAAATATGTTTCACCATCATCGGTACCGTACATTGATGACAAACTTTCGTCAACTGACGGTAAATAATAAATATACAAATAACATTTAATTTAAATCAATGTCGGTATCAAAATGATGATAAAAAACAAAATAAAATGTTACGTTTCGAAGAATATTAGTTAGTAAAAAACACCGGGAGGTATTCATACTGTGACTCCCACTCGTAATCGGCATTACTACGAAAATAAGCGTATTTTACTACTTACGTTATTGCACAGAGAGACATAAAATATATATTGTGTATGTTATGCTCACTTATACACAGATATTAAGTGTTATACTAATAATGACTTTAACAATTAATACAAAACTAAAACCTACAATAAACTGTGATATGAGAGGATTGTTGGGTTTGGAAGTTTGATTGGAGGTGCTCATTATTTTGAGGTAAATATTGATGGTTCGATTACGAACATAATAATATTATGTTATATTATAACGAATATTAATTATTGTTCAGAAGGATAGGGACTGAAAAGACAGTATAGTTTCATCTGAATAATACAAACGTTTATTTTATAGGAAGTCTACTATTTGTTTCGCCGTGTCGGACAAGTAATTTTTGTTTGGTAAAAATTAGTACGAATACATAATAATATTATATCCTTTTGAAATATAGGCTAGCAGGCAGTCTCCTTTAGAAGTATCAACGCAATGATTTATCATTAGATTGAAATCTAACTCATCCATATAACATTGACTAACTCAATTACGATGTACACTGACATATAAAATACAGCAAAGTTACATCCCTGTTTTTTTTTAAAAACTTGATTCTACTGGTTTATACACTTTCTGTCAAATTTATATTTTCGAGACTTTGATATTAAATCTTGGAGATTGTTTCTAATTTAATTTTTTATTGCTGTACACAATGTGAAATATTTACAAGTTGCCGGATTGAATACTTAAATGCAATTTATAATTTTAAATTTATATTTAAAAGACATTTTTTCCAAATTTAATTTGATGTCAAAACAAATGTTAATAGGTCTGTTAATGTCTATATTGCACTGTGTTTCAAATTAACTGTTTTAACAGAAGTGCATAACATGATTTGAAAAACATTATCAATGTACATACGTCACATATATTGCGTATAAAAAAAACGAACAAAATATTAAACGAAATTACAAAAAAAAAATAGGTTTCTAAATAGTGTAATGCTGAATTCGTGCTTTGTTTCACAAAGGTTTTTTCGTTTAGCAATCAGATATAAAAGCACGTATTTTCTCCCATCTGATTTAAATTTATATATGTAAATATAATTTATAATTACAGTTTTGAATTCAGTTTGCATATTGAGAAATTTTGACTTTTTAATTTTTGAGAAAAGTAAAATTAACTAACAATTATATTATTTTTGGTACGATTCTACTGTTAAATATTACGTACCTGCTTGCATTTTGTTTCAAATGTGTTTAGTGTATATATTTTCATATTGCCGAGTTTTTATTATTGTTCTGAATTTATTTTAATTAAGGGTGAACACAAGAGTATGCATACATATTATATCAATAACGCATATAATTATCATATTTTCAGTTTAGTATAATATTGTGGTAAATTATTAGAATAGTTTTATAAGAACTGTAGTATGATGAAAAATATTTAAAATTGTTTTAACATAAATATGTTTTTGGGTTGGGTACAAATATTTTTATTATTTAACCAATTTTGCGCAATGCTTTGTATATCATCGTAGAAACCATTAAAATGTAAAAATTACCTTATTTCCCCTACAATATACAATTAATGATTACTTATTAATACATATTTATGGTTCATACATTTTTTTTTAAGTGAAAAATATTGAGAGCGTATTGTATTTTATTAGTATTTAGTGTGTATCAAATTTAAAGTATTTTAAAAGTTTTATTTAAACATTTTAAGTTGACTATTGAAATAATATATATATAAAAACAGGTTTTGAGTGGCTACCACGCCCCATAAAAAAAGTTTTCTATTTATGCACCTACTACACAATACGGTTTCACCACAGTGAGATAATAATAATCGATTTTGAAAAAGTTATTTTTTAAACGTTCCAATTTTAACTATTTGGTTTAATGGACACTATAAAAAATAATTGTTTTTCCGAGAAAAAAAAATCAATAATATAACATAAAATTGTAATAGTTTTACGTACATTATTTTATACAATTATGTAATTTATAATTCAATATATTTTCCCACCTGAATGTAAATTAATTATCATGTATGACATTTAATGTGGGGTTTCTGGCTATTTTCCACGATTCATAGTTTTATTATCACTATAATCCCACCGACTAACGCGTTTTGGCTACCCAGAGCTATTATATAGATTATGACAAAATCTCGCAATAAATAGCTATTTATGAACGATTATATTATTAAAGTTTTCATCACTATTTCGGATAGACTTGCTTTCTATGTAGCGCATCGACTATCGAGTATAATATGTAATTTTGTTATACGATATATTTTTTTTTGTTATTATTCACTTTATTTTTTTCAGTAATTATTATTTAATTAATAAATGTATTCAAACTTTGGGCATTAAAAAAAAAAAAAAAAAATGATGTTTTTATAAACCTTTAATAGTTGGAAGCGTTTTAAATATTAAATAAATTGTATTTTCTAAGTATTCTAAGACTAAAATATATACGAGTTAATGTGAGTGAATTTCAACATTTCAAATTTACTACGCAAGTAAGTATATTATACTATTATGTATGCCATAATTAAATTGAATTAGGTATTATATGTCTAAGTAAAATATTGAGTCAACATACATTATCTCGTTAATGTTTGTGTTTTAACATAGTTTGAAGTGTCTAGAAACTTTTAGCTACCTAATAACTATAACTTACTTATTAGATTTTAGATTCTGAGTGGAACGAGAATGTATTGATTTTACAATGATTTTTTTTATTTTTTTTTTGTGTCTGCCATCACCTTTTAGGACAGTAAAAGCGCTTGGATTTTCTTCAACAGTACCTTCTCTGATAGGAAAGTGAATCTAGTTTGTACTTTGGGGGGTCAAAAGTAAAATTTTTCCAATAGTTTTCAAAAGCGCCTTGAAAAACAAAAGAAAAATTAAGGAAAAACGGGAATTTTTACGCAAAATCTGTTTTCGAGAAAATTGATTTTGGTTTTTGGTGTAACTTTAAGACAAATGACTGTAGATACATGAAATTTGCACTGTTTGTTTATATTTCCATTTTCTATACATGATAAAAATTTTCAAAATATTTTGATTTGTTTTGAGCTGTTTACGGACAATTTCAGTTTCCAATTTATATAGTTTTTTTTTTCTATGAATGTCAATAAAACTTTATTTGTTGAGTAAAAATACTTGAAAATGTAATACAAGGCTCCTACTATATTGTTACAATGACATTTGAAAAATTTTAAAAATCCTTAGTCACAGTTTTTTTTTTATTAGCATTTAAAGTTCAAAAATTGACAAAATATGTAAAAATCACGAAAATTTGCAAATTATTTTGAGTTAATAATTCGTAAAAATTTTTCTTTTTAGAACTAAGATTTTAAAATGTAAATACAATATTCCTTATAGGTTATTCTTCCTTTATCAAAAAAAAAAATGTCTATATGAAACTCAAATTAAATTTTTACGAGCATTTGAAATTCATATTTTTACGACATTTGATATTCACTCGATTTCTTACGTAACAATTTTCTTATTTTATTGTAATTAAAAAACGAATGACTGTAGATACTTGAAAATTTCACTGAATGTTTATATTAGAATTTTCTATACACGATAACAATTTGAAAATAATTTGACTCTTTTTGAGCTGTTTACGGACATTGTCATTTTTCAATTTTTTTAATTTTTTTTTTTCTATAAATATCAATAAAATTTTATTTGTTTGGTAAAAATGCGTGAAAATTTAATGCAAGGCTCCTGAGTCCTGATACATTGTTACAATAGCAGTTGAAAAATATTAAAAATACATAGGCACAATTATTTTTTATAAGCATTTGAAGTTGAAATTTTGACAAAATTTATCAAATTTAAAATTGAATAATTATTTTGTAGTTAAAAATTTATAAAATGTTCAACTTTTATATCTAAGGATTGAAAATTTAAAACAAGATTCCACGTAAATATTTGATTCTGTTACCAAAAATTCTAAGAAACACATAAGCACAGTTTATTTTTATAGTCATCTTAAGTACGAATTTGGACGAAATTACATATTAAAAAACCTGGAATAACCATTTTAGTTATTTTGTTTTGATTGTATAATATTACTTGTGGGTACTTGAAACTTTAAAGTATACTATTATATATCTATGATAGTACCACGGTTTGTTGTTGATGTATAACGCATTACCTAATGGATATTGTGATATGATTAATTTGGAATTTATTATTGATACTTATTATATTTTTTTTAATACTATAGATAAGTATACCTATAATAGGTATGTCTAATACCTAGACTGACAAACCGTCTCCGCTCAGAATCGTTTTTCTTATACAGTGATATTATATCACTGAATTCAAATTTAATACTATCCATTATACAGTTATCCACTTGTAACCTACTGTACAGCAGAGCGACATCCACTTACCCACCTTTTTTACATTAAAAATCAATTTTTCTATGATATCATTTTTTTAATTTTTAATGACAAATAATCCTCTGTTTGTTTTAATTTGGTTTTTAAGTCCGAACACTTTTAAAGTTTAAATGCACAGAAATATCGATTGTTGAATGTTTTTTTTTTTAGATGAATATACATTTTACGTTCAAACTAGATCTGGAAAAAATGTTGTTGCACCAACGAATAAAAAACATAATATTATAAATGTAATAAATTAATCAATACGTTCGGAACTCAAAATATCACGTCTTCGGACACCTCTGCCTGCGCAAACTACCCGCGTCCCTGTGTGAAACCTATTTTTACTTCGGCACCACTAATAATGATTAAATTAAAATGTAATATTATGTTTCAAGCTGATATGTGCAAAAAACGACCGTCGTCCAGCGTGCACGATAATACTGAAGCGATTGTTATAAATTGCTAGTTGGTAACAATACCTAATGGATTGTAATCATTTTTGATTTTTGTTGGTTTCCCGCAGTGACATTTTTCAGCGTCAAATCCGGGTACCAGGTAGATTGTAAAGGTTAAGTTTACGGGGGTCCTTATTATTATTGTTGTTGTTATCCATATTGTTTTTTTTTCATACAGAGTTTTACGCAAAAATTAACGCACCCTCACGATTTTAAACAATAGCCGTTATTAAAAGTTGAAATTTCGACGGAGAAGTGGAATTTATTTTCATATTTAATATGCGTAATGATCATGTTTCATATGAAAAAAAAAAACACTCAGTTTGCGTTAACTGCGTATACGCAATATACAAAATATTATGATATGGTATTTAGTTTTTTAAATAATATCAATACTGGAAGTGTTATTACCTATTAGGTATACTTACCGGTATATAAATTGTTCTTTTATTTGGCGTTTTTCTTAAAAGTTGTCATTTTAACTCGTCGAAACCAAATTCAAAATGGTAGAATACCTTGCCCCCGTAGAATACAAATATACGGTGAATATTATTTCATTAAAAACTCATTTTTTTGTATAATGTGATGATGAATATTCATATTATATTATGCTACGCAAAGAGGTCTCTCTTGGCCGCATTATCGCGGGGACTGTAAAATTGCATACCTTTCACACGAGTTATTTAGAGAGTGAACGAGGTCGGTGTATAATATTATATTATATTAATCACACCAGGCGACAAGCACGATTATATTTTATAATATACGTATAGTGCGTAAATATTATGTATACATATTATACCTAATACACCGTAGGTAAGTTTGTAGGAAATGTTTGAAACTGGTGTTGTGCCTGTGTTATATGTACATACATTTTAAACGAAACGACATTATTTTGTATTATTAATCACATTTTATACCATCGGTGAGACAACGTTGTAAATATCGACATTAATTTGTAGGGCGTTAATTTTTAATGTATTTAGCCATTAACCACTTAATTTTTGGCACTGATAGCATAACATTAGAAAGTATTTTATTATTTGCAAAATATGTGAAACAACGTTTTTTGTTTTCTTAAGTGTAATAAGGGATATTGAAGACGCTTTTGTCAGAATATAGAGCTCCGCGAGAATAATAATTATAAAATATAGCGACCTGCAGACTTTAGGTATATTGCAGAGAAACTTACGCAGATAATTTGTTCGCATTGCCATTTATGTATATTCTAATGATAAATAATGATCGTAACATAAATGATAATAGTACTAAAAAGAAAAAATACACACTTTCGTGGTATCGTTAAGTTTATTCACTGTGTTTAATGTATACGGTAGGTATATACGGGAAGCACATTTTTAAAAGTTATGTTTAAAATTATCAAATTCAAATAATAATAATTTTGCGTTATATTTCCATATATACCTAACTTAATCGATAGAATGAAAAATATTATTAGTTCATACAATTTATGAAATGTACCATTATAATATCTAATATCTATATATATATCGTTATATTTCGATATACGACCTACCTAATTCATTAAGTAACACATTTTTGTAATTTTCACAATATTAATGACCATTAATGTATATTGAATTTTTATATTTATGTGATAACTAAATACTAATCTGCAATTAAGCAACTTAGACAATTTATATAGCACTTAAATAAAACTGCGTTAATAAAAACAATTACCGAATATATTTAGACAAATTATTTAGAAACTTTATAAATTATATTATTGTAATAGCTAATGGAGGGGGTAAATTGTAATTCCATTACTCAATTCTCTAATCCACAAAACTTATATTTTGAATTTAACATTTTTGCTCGATAAAGAACTTGGTTTTCATTTAAATTCACACTATTATACTAAAAAATATAATAAAGAGAATGGAAACGTACTGAGATTCGTAGTTCGTATGATTTGAGTCTATACCTGTTTAGAAAATAACATAATATTTTACTTGGACATCAATAACTGATCTTCCCACATTTTCTTATTTCAACAACTAAAATTAGGAATTAACTACGTATGGAAGTGTTTTGGAAGTGCACAAATCGTCAGACTTGAGATTCGGGTTACTTCAGCCAAACCAAAGCGTGACTGAAAAAATATCAAAACTTCGGGACGAAAAAAATTAAATATAATTAAATAAATATCGCAACACTAGATCGATATTATAGATAGATCGACTTTAAAAATGTATTACGAAATTGAAGTTCAGTAAATTATAATTTGTATAGAACTGAGCGCATTTACGACGGTCAGACGGACTCAGTTAATCGCTGCAACCGATCCGCTCAACAACCTGCGGCGTCATCAGTCAACACTATATTATACTATCTTACATTCTTACGATTTAATATTATAGACTAGTATAGACGATATACTGTCACTAGATATGGCTATATGCATTGCAGTGAGAACATGATAATATACAGAGACACAGAGTGAATATTTTAACATCGTATATACAAGAAATCCCGAAAAATGTTTAACCTTGATTTAGTATTATAATATATTACACATCCGTTTTAATGTATGGATTTTTTGTTCATACTTTATATACTGTTAAAACCAATATTCCTGCGAAATGTATGGTACACCGCTCAACTAATATCTAAACTGTTAATACTTACACGAACAAAATAATTTTTTTAATTTAATATACACCGTCACAAAATATATAAAAATAATATTCTGCTTAGTAAATTACAAATATAAACATGGCTATTAAAAAATCATGAGTTAATACGAAACACATAAGTACGTTTTTAAACTATTCCATATAATTATTATATGATACATTTCAAGTTAAAATTTTACAAAATTCAATATTTATATAAAAATTAACAATTTTAGTTATTTTGTTGTAATTAAATTAATATTTTTATATTATTATTAATATTTAATATTATTATTATTTAAAAACCGAAGAGATTTTGAAATTTTCACCAATACCTAAATAATTATTTAGTGTAAAGTTAGATACAATGACATTTTCAAAAAAATTAGATACATTTTTAACTTTCTGTTCAACGGTATATTTCGGTATTGACTTATAACTTATAAGTTAATAACATCTATGGTAATACAATATATTAATATAACAACAATATAATATATTCAATTTGTTTTTATCCAAAATTAGTTCAACCTACTGTATTACTAATATAAATATCAATACATAATAACACATATTATGCTTTGAAAAATAGTCTAACAGACTGTCTCCGCGAAGAGACGTTGTTTATGCATAATAATATGCAATGATTTATCATTCAATTGAAATTTAACTCATCCATTGTGAGCTCTTCAATTACAAGGCGACACCTATAACAATACAACAGTTAAAATGGTTCATTTTTTATACACTTTCTAATGAACTTAATTTTCTTGTGAGAATTGATAATGAATCTAAAAATTGTTTTTCATTTTATTTTCACGAAACTTTAATCGCTGTACATCATTTAAAAAACGAACATGACGTTTAAAACATTTAAAGGAAATTATAACTAAATTTTTTTTTATTTCAGATATGTGATGTATACATATCATAATAGTGCTCAATAAATTGTTCTGTGTTTAAAATGAAATGTTTTGAGAGGAACATATATTATTGGAAATGTTCAAATCAAAATATATTATCTCCGTACACACAGATGGCATATACAAAACATAGAAATAAGATATACATTAGTACACAGTGTACTAAAAACAAATAATGTCATTCGTATAATGTTTGAAAACTAAATTATTGTATAGATATTTATTAATTTTCACGTAGGTATGACATATAAAACAGTGCTCTGTTGAATTCGAGTTTTTTTTTTTACAGAGGTTTTTTCCTTCTATGAAAGCACGTATTTCCCCCTATCTCATTTGAATATACATATGTAAATATATTTTACAATTACAGATTGGGATTTTTTTTAGGATTCGATTTCCATGTTGGAAAATTTCAACTTTTACATTTCAAGAAACAATTTTGATATTTTTAGTAAAATTTGACTATTATCTTATTACACATTTTATGTATTTTATTTAATTATTGTATTTAGCTATCTGTTGAGAATGCCTGTTTTCATAATGGGACCGAGTTTTAGTTTCCGATCTGAAATCTTTTAAATTACAGGCAAGCGAATCGTGTGCCTAACCTGACCGCTAAGTATTATTATAGTTTATCATTTTATGATTTATGATTTAATTCAGATTTAATACGTCCTTAACAGTGATCTACTCAATGTCAAGGTAAATTTGACATTTACAATACAGCAGATTGACTTCTATGGTTTTTATATTGTCGTAATACAAAAGTTTATAAGACATAAATTACTATTATAGAGTTATAGACAATAAAGTTTGAGTATATTCACATAAGCATACACTATAATATTATATTTTTAATATTATTTTATATTGAACTATTACGATATCATACGTCTAAGTAGGTATTTTATTATTCTATAGTAATTTAAATGGTATAAACATTTTTATTTTTATATTTTTCGATAGAAGGCAGAAATAATTGGTTTTAATATAATTTGTGTTGACAGTGGATTTTTAATTGGAAAATCGACTTGCAGTCGGTCGTACAATTTGTACAAATATGGTTATAACTTATATGTTCAAAACTAAAAATACAAATATATTATATAATATTACATATAAATTGTAAAGTTTCGAATTTCGTATTCGGGCGTTCACGTCTACACGTTGATTATTTTATTTGAGAACCTATCAGAATACTAAACGGTTAATTTTCGTGTACCTCTGTTATAATCGTATGTTTTCATATTATTCTGATGAATGTTTCACGGGGATTAGGTGTAATAATATACATTCATATTGTGAGAACATTTTTTTTTTGTAATCGTCATTTTATATAGGTAATGTTGTATTGCTCGTTTCACGTTGTACTTTTGACGGTTAAATATTCATATATCAAGGTTATTGATATTGGCACAGAGTTAATTTTAATTTTAATTATTTTTGTTTTCATTTATACTAAATTAAATTTATGTAAACCAGGAAAGTAGCTCCGCTGCATTGTAGTTGTCTACTGTCCGTATATGCATAGTCAATTTATGTGTCACATATGACGTAGTTTAACACGTCTTATGTAACACATACATTTACTATGCATAAGGGCATAAGTATACCTATCGTATGGTCACCGTAATGTATTTTTAAAATTTGAATTCAACGTTAAATCATTACATGTGAAAACCCATACTGAAAGGAGATGGTTTATCAGTCTGCAACTCTGCATATGTCTTAGAATATTGTATTATATAGTTATGTTGCTTTGAGACTTTTATTAGTAGATACCTAATATTATGGTAGATCGTAGTCTTAAATTTAACTATTTTTTACATAAGACAAATCGCATATTATATTGTGGTTATTTATTATTTTAATATTATAATTATAAGTACCTAGTTACTAACAATTAACTTATGAGTCAATACCGACGTGCATTTGAACAGTGTGAATAGGTTCATAGTATAAATATTCCTTAAAACTACCTAATCTAAATATCTTAAAAATGCTATTGTTTATATAGCAACAAATAATTTGCATCGAAACGAAAAGCCACTCTAGTCAATCATACTAATAATATTTAACTAAAATCTATAATTTTCATTTAAAAATCCAATTTTCATCGATATTTAAAAAAAAAAATTGTGCATTTCGTATTTTTAAGATTTTTAAGTTTCTGTAAAATAAAATCTTGCATTCAAATATATTCCACCCTTGAATTTATAATATTTAAGTGTCAATTAACTGTGTGAAACACTACCTACTTCAAATATGCATCATAATGATGTTTTAAATGTATTGAATACAATATAAAAATATAAATATAAAAATGTACCTGAATTAGCTGTGCCTTGCGTTATTAATGATTACAATATTATTATAATACATTGAAACAAAGATTGTGATAAGACAAGTTACAATAATATAATAATTAATAATTCAATTATAATACCTAGATACCTATACTATACCCCTATAATATAGGCACATAATAAAAATCAGTATAGAATATCTCTGGTTACCATCAATGGTGCTATTGATTTCGTCTTTGAACACAATCAATAGACAATAGTTTGAAAAGATTGCCCAAAATGATTAAACAAGTACAGTTTTAATAGTCTTAAATAAATTAGTACATTTAATCGACATCGTAAAAATGGACCGTAAGTCGGATTATATAAGGCCGAATACAAAGGGGATATTCGACTAAATGTCCGGAATGGAGAAGGCACAACTCTCTTAAGTACCACGTAGATCGGAAAGCCAACATTTTCTTCAGCAGACGAGATATCTTTATCATCCTGTTGATTTAGTTTTCGGTCGATTGACGTTCCATGGCCGACGGTTTCGGATGCTGAATGGCCGATGGACGGTAATGGTTATTGAATGGCGACATAAACATAACGCATTATATTCAATTATACATTTTTACATGCACATACATTTTTTTCCGATTTTAATAACCTATACAATTCCATAATCACAAAAATATTACCTTTATAATTATTACAGTAGTTACCTATCTGTTGTCCTAAAGAAAAATATACATTGAAGCCGATATCCAACTAGGACGTAGCGCCATTCGTACACATCCTACCTTCAAAAATGCAGTATTGATAATCTAATAATCTAATATAATATTCTATTATATTACAGAGATAACTGTGAGATCTTATTGTTGATATGAAACACGATATTATGATATTTAGGTACTATGTATTACATTGTACTGTATTAGGTATAATATAATAATATTATCTAGTAAACATTATAGTAATTGATACACTTCTATTATATTGTGTCTTGTGGGTCTTAACTACTATATTCACGCGAACGGCATTAATATATTTTTAATTCTAAATTAATATTTTAAACTCTCATTGGGATTTTTATTTTTGTAAGTATAGTTTAAATTTGTTTTAATCTACTACACGTGTGTAACCACAAAATGGTTTTAACAACAAGATTTACCCGTCTCCTTTTGCTGCAGTTTACGCAAACTATTCTTGGGGTTAGTTTAAGTAGGTACGGAAGGTACCCAACTATATTGTATTAGACAACAGTTGTAACAATGGCATGAGTTATTAACTAACTTTGTTTTTTGAAGTGGCTAAGTGGCTTTATATTAAAAAAAAAATCACACACACACACACATACACACACACACACACACACACACAACTAATATATTATTGAACAAGATAAAACGATTATATTTCACTACACTGCACTATTATTTATTTATTGTAACACTAATTTGATTATTATACACACAGAGGGATAGATTCATTGTATTAATACACTAAACACAGTTGATATAATATATTATTTATAATTTCTGAAAACGTGAAAATTCTAATGTTAATTTATTTTCTTTCTATTGTTTTTATTTGTGTAATACAATATTGTTTAAAATGTTTGAGTTTAATAGAAAATACGATAGTGGTAAATTATGGTACCTAATTACATCATAGATATATAAATTACAACAATATATAATGTTAATAACATGTTGGAATTATAAATATTGTATTTATATTTATTCCGACATGAATGTAAATCAAGTAAAACTCGGCCGAGCTGCACAAAGACTGACTGTTGGGTTTTCTTGTGCCTTTAATTTACACTGCAGTGTTATATTATAACTGCACATGAAATATAGTTATTGATCCCATATCTTAAGAAAAGTTGTCTCGTGCACTTTACTTAATAATGAATAATTTACAAGTTAACTTATTAAAAATTACAAAACATTTTCTGGGTGAACGAATAAAGTTTCCTTGTTTTTCACTTTTGCAGTATAGCAACATTTGCCAACAATAATACGTTTGAAAAGATAAATTTGTTAAAATCGTAACATTAGAAATAAATTCAAAATTTATATTTAAAAAAAAAAATTAAATCACAATTATCTAAATCTTTGATCTTCACGGGAATCTGCAGGACAACCAATATTCATATAAGATAGACCAATAGCCCACCCCAACCTTCTTGACTCGCAGAAAAAGTAACGGATATTAAAATCTCGTTACCTAAACGTGGTAATATTAATTGTTTGGGCTTTTTAATGTTTAAAAATAAAACATGATTTACTGTATTTATAATTTATGCATATTGTACTAAATATGATAAAAATATACATACGTGAGAGGTACTGTGTAATTGTTTTTTTTTTTTTTTAAATTCTACAAGTTACCTAAATATTAATAACAACACGAGTTCTGCTCCAAATGTATTATTATTTTCAAACGTGATAATTCATCACTTTCGTATTTGAAAAGGGTATATTTTGCCCTTTAGCTCACCCGATTATCGTTGTCTCGCAGGGGAAAAAAACATTAAATTACTTATTCAACAACCTTAGTTCACCCGTATTATAATTTGCATTATTATCATTTTCACGTGATACATCGCTAAAATAGTAAAATTTAAAAATAAGTTGAAACTAACGGTGACCGGCGAATTCTGCATATAATAATATTATTATATTAACTATAGCACACATACGTCGGAGCCCCGGAGGAAAACCATTTTACCGGCTGTGTTATCTATAAGTATATTAATATTAAATTTACATATAATATCGGCGGTGGAACCTACCGTGGTTTAAGTATAAAATGGTGAATTTAGATGTTTGTAATATTAAAGTCTTAAAAGCAAAAGTGTGTCCCGTGCAAAACGATTTTCAACAAACAGTGCCGATACTGCATTAAACTGTACCTATGCGTATTTTTACGAAAATCAATAATTCCAAGAATAAATTATATTGGGGAAATATTAGGTATATATTCAGTACCATTGTCGTATTAAATAATATTATTCCTCTTGCGTTAGTAAATTTAAATATCTGTTATTGGCTATGACCTTCGAGCGTGGTTTCTCGTATATGTGAACGAACCGTTACAGCTCTTATTGTTTATACTTTACAAAATCTTACTGGCACACTACTCGATCAATTATAGCCACGTAAAAATAGGCGTTTTTTTTTATCTTTCAAATATTAAAACTAATTAAGTTTTCTATAATGTCTATAAAGTCAAAAACTTGTATTTTAGCAAAACTTTAAAAATTCATGTCAGATTATTTCATCGACTATACAGGCAATTTGATAATATTATGGACCCATAAAGTGCCTTAAGTTTTTTTTTTACTTTTTTTTTTAAATTACATTTTCGTCATTGTCTTTTCAAAAAAAAAAACTAAGTATTTTAAACAAATTGTATTACATTTTAATGTGTTAACTTTGGTGTTTTAGTAGCTCTGGTGTAACGTAAGTTTCAACGCATAACCAACTATTCGACGTAAAACTTAAAAGATTACAACATTTTGAAGATTTCGTAAAAAGTTGTGACATTTTTGAGATTTAAAATTTAAAATTTAAAAATGCAAAATAGTTAACCACTATGCTTTACAGTAGTTATAGTATACCTTGACTTTGAGCAAGTCATTGTAATTATATATTTATATATGTGATAAATTTGAATTAATTAAAATCATTGCATACAAAATACGATCCTGATTAAATACGACAGTCTGTATCGGCCATTTTCCTAAGTAATATGTATATATTTTAATAATTTGATTTTTTTATATTGCTATTAAAGTATAATAATGGTATAGTATATTTTACTATTAGTATTACAGAACATAGAATATTTTTTTTTCAAAAACATTGCATTCAAAATGTTTTTTAATAATATTACTTTACCCCCGGTTAGAGGGTATCCACACTAACCTCTCACGCCATTTCATGTTATGTACATTATGATTAATAATGTACATAATGATTAGCTATCATATTTACTTATTGTATTATATATAAACATTACAGATTGTAAATACTCTATTTTATCTAATAATAAAATATATATATATATATATTAATATTACAATATCTATAGTATATTATATACTATTTACTACACACTAAGTTATTTATTTTTCTAGTAATTGTACTATATAACATCTAACTAATAGCTCAGAAAATTATAAACTGATATTATTTTAAATTCAATACATTCATCGTTTCACTCAGAATCTAAAAAAAAGACAGTCGTCGTTTCAAAAAAATATACATTTTCTCAGAAAAACAATGAATAATATATTATAATATGTTTAGTCGGAAATTTGTCTATGAAAGAGTTTTTTTAGAGGTTGCTATGGTTATGCAATTATACCGGTCGTTTGACAACCTATAACGTGATATGGTTACATTACACTTAAAGTACTTGGGTCAACCAACCTAGGGACTGTAAAGAAAAATTTTAATCGGTTACTATGGGCTTGCAGTGCTTGTACTGTAATGAAAAATAAGTTAAACAATTAATAAGTATCCCAAAAATGTAAAATAATCTTACTATATAATTATAGGTTATAGAATCTACAATTACATAGTCGGTTATTTAAATGACACTCCATAATATTTTCAACACATATTTACACAATGATTGTCATGGACACGCCCGAATATGTCTCGGGTTCGATAATACTATTGTATTTTGTTATCGATTATTTACTATTCGTTTTTTTTCTTGCTTACTAAATGAAATCAAATGTATAAACTTCAAAACAAATAACATATACAAATCAAAACGATTAATTAACCAGATTAATCGGCGTGTGTGTCAGAGTAAGTGAGTTACAACTTCAAAAAAAACCTAAAAGAAATTTAGTATACATAATCCCAGAAAGCAATTTTTTTTTTTTAATATTATTATAACATTATAATCACGAATAATATTAGTATAAAGTTATTATAATAATATTATAATAATATGATTACAAAATGCTGTCTGGGGTATAGTATGCATGATAGGTAACACATTCAATGAATATTGTTAAATAACATTACGTTTAAAGTTTGTCTAACTAAAAGATTAAAACGATTTTATTATTGTACGATTCGTACACCGTTATACCATTGATGATTTAACGCAGGAACATGAACTTAATAAAACTTAATTTTAAGTAAGTATACTTACTTACTAGTTGGAACACACTCATCCATACCGCCCACTTCCAGTGTTAGAATACAAACACAGTATCAGATTTCACAAAAAAATATAGACGCTAATGATCTAATATACAGCTAGTGAGTATAGTGTCAGTGGGTAATATTTTATTTGTTTTATTGAATTTAAAGATAATTTGTCTTAGATTCATTATTTAACAATTATTATGCATGTTTCGACGTATAATTAATATTATTTGCTTTAGATAATCGAACTATTTTTTGACAATATTAAAGTAAATAAATTGTACACCACTACAAGAGTGAATTATAATTTAATTTATTGGTACCTAAAACAGGTACACGTCTAATTGAAACAGCAATGGAGACAGTTTTATCAATATTCAAAAACAGTTTTTTATTACCAAATTAATAAATTTATTTGTTTTGGTTATCGTTAAGAGTATCATCAAAAATGATAAAATTATTATAAAATATTATTATGATACTATTAACTATTATACTATTATCTTATCTGGGCTAGCCATTATTTTTAAATCCTCAAAAAGTGTAAATAGTTACCTAACTGCCTATACGTTATCACTAAATGGTTCGTAGTTCGCAAAAATATTTTTCATTTTTCATTTAATTAAACACTTGAAAGTTCCTTCGTATAAATGCTCTATTTCAGATAACACTATTTATTTTTATATCTATAATATTTGGGTACATTATAAGTTGAATATTGTAGGTAGACCGGTAGTAGGTACTGTTATAGTAGTATGATTTGTTGTACTATGAAACTCAGCCGATAAACTGCTTACCCCGCCTTTCGTGAGCATCCGAGCCGTTGAATCGGTATGTGTTATGCAATAATAATTTATTAAATGTTTCACGATCGATGATTGACCTAGCCAATTTATATATTATTTAACTGTTCTAATTATTGGATGGTTATATATAATTTATATCTAATGACGTGTCTCCAGAATTATGTACCGCCTCCAGCACCTCAACACTCCTTGCCGCAACACTCTGTGCTTGTATTCTTCGTACTGAGCACTTTATCTCTTAGTCGAGTCTTTTATTACTTCTATCTATGGTAACTTTATAGTTTGCAGTTATATTTACGAGTATAAGATATCACATATCCAACATATCTATCAAATATCCGCTTAACGGCAGCAACAGTGACATACGAGGTGTGTCGTATTTAATTCACGGTAATATTCTGCCCAAGAATTACTCAGAAATTTAACAGCACACTAAAACAAAAAGTAAAAGTAAAAGCAAAAAAAATTATCATCTCCCATGTCATCATAAATCAACGTACAAATGTAATATTATAATCTATCGAGTATCATACATGATAATATTATATATATTGTATACATGATGATACAATCACATTACAAAGAGAATTTATTAAAATTTCAAATTCAGTATTATATACGTAGTATTGAGTTTTTTTAATATATAATATTACTATACTGGTTAGAAAAGTTGGTAGAAAAATTTTCATTTATTTTTTTCAAAATCATAAATTATTACAAAGCATTTTTATTATTATACACCTAAGTGATATAGTTACTTTTATAATAATAAAAATAAATCACTTATATTGGATCCGGTTCAGATGAAATATTGGTTGGTATGAAGCAAATCTGTAGTCCCAGGACGATACTCCTGCATTTTTTCTGCATTTGTCCACAGTTATACCGGATTAAGTGAATATATTATGATAATGGTAATAATTTAAAAACAAATTGGACACAACGATTTATTGTTGTACATTATGATGCGTATTGTACCTACCTAGTGTGTCTCAAAATGAAATGATAATAGTTATACCTACCATTAATATATTATTGAATAACGTATGCGTATATACTCGTATTGTACAGTTGTATTATTTAAAAGCAACCTATTGATTTATTCTGTGAAAGAGCGTATAACATGTAATCATATTATTGTTGTAATAATTACAATTATTGGAGTAATCGAAACAGCAAATACATTTTCAATAGTCAGGTTTTCGATAGCATAATATACGGAATTGATTGGGTACAGTGAATAAGCCGCGTGGGACCGTCGAATTGCATTATAAACCTAAAAAGACCAACAACAAGTATTCGTAAAATTGTCGAATAATAAACATTTATAACCAGAAACCGAAATATGTTGATGAAAACCGTATTAACGAACGGGGCGACAGTAGTATAATAGGCATGGCGTATGATTTGAAATAAACGCTTTTTTTGTCGCGTAACCAGCGTAGTTATCCTGTACAAATGAAGCACTTGCACCATCACATTTTGAATGTGGTAGGTCAGACTCATCTTTTTACAACACCTGGAATTCGTGAAAATTTTAATAGGTATAAAATTGTAATTTCCATTGCGATGGGACAGCTGTCATGTGCAGCAGTGGTCAGTGTGACACATTTATAATTTATACGTATGAGGAGAGGACGTGAAGTTTCAAGTTTGGCACCTCCAGAAATTGAGAACAATTTACTGCACTGATACAATTTTTATGCATACACTCGCTTTTGATGACGATTATTTGTTGATTACCGATTACTTGTATGACAATATAAGGGCCAGTTGCATCGTCTCTGATTAAAGTTAACCGGAGTTTAATCGGCCGAATTTGCCCGGTTAAATATCTGTTATCAGCTGATTAAGCTTAATCGAAGTTTAACCGTAGACGGTGCAACTGGCCCTAATACTATAAATTGTATACGAATAAATGATAATATGGTTGTTGTAACATGGTAAACAAAGATGCATGATAACGAAAAAATATCGAAATAAATCGATCTAAAGTTGTGCAAGGTGTCTTGTTATTGATAAACAATAAGCATAAAATAGTAGTAGGCATACGCAGATGTTCAACTGAGGTTCACATACGTAGGTACGCGTTTCAGATTTATTGAATGAATATGAATTGGGAAGATCAAATTGGCTCATAATATTAAAATAATTCGAAACTGACTGTTGAATTGACCCTTAAAAGCATAAAATAATTTAGTTTAATTGGTACTTGAAAATGCATTGTGTAAGTGCCAACAAAAAAAAAAAATTGGTTTTGAAAGAATACAAATATTGGTCTTAAGTATAATATTGTATATTTTTCATGCTTATACTACAGTTATTTTAAGAAGCACTACTAGTCTACTATAATAAGACTTCAGTACTTCACAGGAAACGAGTTCAAGATAATATAAAATTTAGAATTCTGACTAGTATGGTTTCATAGGTTCAATTAATAAAAATATAAGTCAACAAATATAAACCATGACCCATGAAGAATAATTTAATTTACTTTTTATATAAATATTTTTCATTAATTAATAATTAATTTAAATAATTTAATACTAATATTATTTGACTATTTTATTGTGGATTATTTTTACCATTTTCACATTTTACTTTACTTGATTTTTAATATCGTTAAATTAATAGTTATATGTAATAACTTGTGAAACGTTCAGCTTGTATATTATGCTAATACTTTTTTTTTTTAACAATAATATTTCGTGTATTTTTTAAATACAATTATCGTGAGTCAACTATGGTTCGTAAAAGTTTAGGAACCAATAAAATGTTACCATTGCATTGTTTAAGGCTAAAAATATTGACTACCTAGCTATGGTAGGGTATTCAATGGGGCTGCACTTGCGTTTAATATCTATCTAAACCGTCTACGTCTAAAGGATGGTATAAGTCGGTTAGGTTAGGTCAATTTATTTCTTATATGTCGTATACCCCCCTCCTTCTTTCCTTCTCACCATCTGAATGGCAATTGATTCCAAAGTATGTTTTGGACTTTTGGTATAAAGAGGAACACAAGCCAAGTTGATGCAATAACTTCAGGTTTGGGTGTATACTGTATATATAACGTATATATACATATATATATATATACGGTCGTCGTGACGGTGAAAAATGCGCACATATAAGAAAGTAGAATACCCTAGCCGATTAAATTTGCATACGGGTCGGCTCCGCAAATTTGGCCGATTTCTGCTCAATTATTTAGTGTATAAAATCCTCCGAAAAGTTAAATTACTCCGCACAATACACGCACCACTCGAGAGTGGTTTATCTCATTAATATTCGAAAATACCGGAAATTGGACGTGGTCGGAACACCGAAATCGGCAGTGATGTGTGCTCCAGTGCTATCCAAGAAAGCAATAAACTGCATTAAATATGAGCGCATTCGTGACTGACGTTTTACTTTCCAAGGTATATAATATATATATATATATGTATATAAAAGACAATAATGTAAAATATGTGTTTTTAGATTCCGGCCTTTATTTATATATTATTTTTTGTGGTTCAACAATTTATCATAGACCATTCGTGATACTATGCATCGTTACTGCAACTATAAGTTAACATTGATAACTTTTATTGTAGTGCCACTGAGTCTTCAACGGTAAATAATTAAAAATATATATTTTAATATCATAACATGCGCAATAATATATTTATTTCATAATATTAGTGTGTATATAATAAATGTTATGTTAATTTTATTATGTTTGAAAAAAAAAAAATTACAATTGTCACTATAATATTATATCATATATTAATAATACCATATTATATTTTGGTTTTACTTTTTTTTTTAATATCGACCAGCGTTTTTATCGTTGCTTCATTTTCTGAAGTTATTTTGCTGAAAACGGAGATACATAAATATCGAATAGGTACCAATATATTTGATTATTTATCATAATATAAAGTTTAGTTACGAGGAGTGAAGTGGCACCATAACCCCGTGAATTACACTATGTGTACGAATATATAGTTAGGTACCTGCACGCACAGCAACACAGAAACTTTGTACATTTTTGGTGCTTTTGTTTTCATCAAAACTTTAAATGCTTATAAATAATTCGTTATTTGTTCAATATTCGATGTTTGTACATGGACATTTTATGAATATTAGATGTAAGTCTCTCTAAAAGCAAAAAAAAAAAATGATGTCGGCTACAGAGTCAACTGACAAAAGATTTGATTCCTTTTCTTCAAAATATTATGAACACCATCCGACAAAATGATTGCAATACATTTGTCGTTCTTTCAATAAATATTACATTTATAGGTACATAAAAAGTGACCACAGATCTATATATATATATGGTTATATATTGTTTATGCATAATTATACATTTAACCAAATAGGATGTATTCAGAGAGTACCTACCTATAACGTTATTAAACGCAGATAATAAAATTAATGTGTTATTATTATAAAACACGGAATGATAATTATTGTAATTTGACTGCAATGTGACGAATTAACTGTTTTTAAAATAATTGTATTTTTATAATAGATATCATTTTCATTCTTATAGTTAGACGGGTATGAACTTTTGACTTTGAAAATTACATTTTTAATTGTATTCTAAAATATCTGAAACAAAATACTTTCATGAGCAGTTTTAAATTACTTATTAAATATTGTTTAGATATAATTTAACTTTTAAAATTTTATGTTGTATAAAATCCAAAACAAAATTGTAGAACAATTTTAAATTGTTATACCATAATAAAGTTATCGCTTAAAATTCAAAATATATAATAATAGAGTTCACCGCTAAAAGCATCATTCTATATAATTATGTATGCACATCATTTGGATTGGATATATATGTCGTAAGCAGTAATATGGGCTTTAACGAGGGAAAATTATCTCATAATTTATTTCCGTCAATTACGGTGAATACTATTCAATTTTTATCGAAAAAAATGGAAGTAATCACCGATTAATATACACGTTCTGGGTTTTTGAACGTAGTTTAAAATTAAAATAAATGTCGGAAAAAATTCGATTTATCTCTTTACAGTTTCAAATTAAGAAAATTGCTATACAGCATCAGGGACACAAACTGCAGAAGTAACTCGTGAAAAGACTTTAAATTAATTTTGCTAAACTTTTACTGTTCAAACGAATTTGCGATAGAATTTGTGCAAATATACCTACAAGTAAATTGTTAGTATTCAAACATGAAACAAAAGCCATTCTGACCTTCGACAGTAAAACGATCTCTAGCGATGCATATGATATTACATTAAATAATATGGAAATATCATTTGAAATTGTATTTTGCCATTGATTGCTATAATACCTAGTACCTATAGTCTTTTCGAAAGCAAAATATTATAGGTATTCCATCTAGTGCACTCAAAATGTTCAACAAAAGTTGCATGTTTACCTATATTTATTTACTTCCGTATAAATAATATAGGTTATTAATTAATTAATAATATGTTGTTTATGAGCTACTATTGCTTGAATAAATGTTACATAAGTTCTATGAACACCAACGTTTATTTTGAAATGTATTTAATAAACTCTTATAGGTATTCACGATAATTTATAAATGTGGCATGTAGTTTACTTGAAAGATAAATCGATAATAAACAGAGTAGGTATATTAAAGAAATGGAAACATTTTAAACATTTTCCTGATTTATAAAAAACACCTATTATTATAATATATTATGGCAGTATATTATTACGATCGTCCAAGAATAATAATTTACCCATATATTTTTATTTTATCGAGAGCTCGATTAATTTTTAAAGTAGCATCAAATTCTGATTTACGATCAGCTATATATTTCTGGTTTTATTTTTAGTTTTTATCTTTCGGAAACATTGTATAGAAATAAAAACCGTGACATGTATAAAGGGTACCTGTGTGTATAATATAATACGCGTTATTTTTTTTTAAAAAAATGTCGATAGAAATCGTAATTTAAAGCGCTCTATCACTTTCTCGGGATTTATAATATCAAGCACAAACTGAATAATCAAAATAATTATATATTTAACAACGTTTAATATAGAAATCTAATCTAGATGAGCATATGGTTATAAATATATAATTATTATTTTCTATGGGCCGTGAAGGATTCAAGCGTCTGCATTAAAGGGCTGCGATAGTAACTTCTGAATAGTAAATATCTTCCGATTTAATAACTAATTAATATTATGCCGGTAATATACGTTATTGCTATAATTAGGTTTCTGATACACAACAATAATTATTATTATTAAGTTTAACTCGAAATCACAATATTATAATATTTGACTAGTCGTTACGACCTCGAAGCAACCTTCTACATATTACCTAGTTAAGTAGTTCATTATTAGAACCAAATCTCGCTCACCAGACTACCCTATCAAATAGTTACACTGTTTTCTTTTTTTGGGCTTATCAGGATATTTTATTATTCGTTAACTGCCAATATGTATTTGTTTGTCTCTTTATTTTCTGTTCTAATTTTCTGCGTTTAATAGTCCAAACTCTAAAAACGTACTTATCGTATACTATCACATATCAAAATTTTACTATCCAAGTATATTATTTTGTAGGTACCTACTCGTTTTACAATAATATTACATTCCAAATACAAGGCAAATGTCAAACGAGCAACAAATATTAACAAGCTATATTATGTTTGCAGACTTGCAGTAGGTACTAAAATAATAATAATAATAATAATAATAATAATAATAATAAATATTTTCTGATGAATAATATGTAACAAACCTATTAATAATTGTATGATGTGATAATATGCGTGTCTGTTTGATTAGAGGCCGTCTAAAAAGGAATTTTCTTTCCAAGAGACATAATAGCATAGCTAGTGCATGATATATTTCGCATAATATGCAAATATGAATGACTACGATATCGTAGAAGACTGCTATACGATGGCGTAAATTGTTTATAAACGCATAATATTATACATTTATATTCTGCATATGACTTTAATTAAGTTGGGTTACACCTTAGACATATTTACAGTACCTAGACACTATAAAGACGCTCATAGACCAAGTGAGTTATATATTCTTTGATGTTTTTTTCACCAGCTATATTTTGATAATAATTGAGATCAGCCATCAAGAAGTATTCAACCACGCTATAATATTATATAACTACTATATTATGATCAAAGTAATAAAAACCCGTTTTTACATAATATTGAATCATTAAAAATAACATTTTTCGTTATTATTTTTTTAAATTTTGTTTATGACAACATACATTGTTAAATCCATATTTCAAAGCTGATAATTGGTTGGAGTACTTGGATGTAAAAAAAATCGAATTGTATACAAGTTGTTTATGAGTATTTGAAAATTTTACGAGTTGAATAAAGTGGCAAAGCCGGGGTAACCAGCAAAAGGTTGTTTCACTACAAATCTACTGTTTCTACAAATCTATTCTTTCTCGTCCGAAATTTGATTTTTATATATTGAAATGTTTCGAATACCTAAATAGTTTTCTTTGGAACACGAAATTAAAAAGAATGTATTTTATCATTCAAAAAAGTAAAAACTTGAAATATGATTTGTTTTCTAAACATATTACATTAAAGAAATATTTTCAAGAAGTGATTTCTGAAATAACGAGTTTCCCACGTTAAAAAGATCATCTCTTATACCCAATATAAATCATCCGAGGGGAATTATATTGCAAGATTACTAAATCTTAATGAATAAATTAGTAGAATATGAATACTGGGCCTAGTTTTAGTGATTGCTTAGGTGACTACAGATGGTTACATGGCCCATGGGATAATTTTTTTTGTCTTTTCATTAACTGCAGACTTTTATGATTACCCGTTAAGATGTGAAAAAAATTGCTACCACTTTTGAAGTTCAAGCTTAGTCAAGACCTTACTCTAACCATGAACTTACAATATATAATAGTTATATAGATTAGGTTTTAGCATCCAGGCATATAGAAGTATATAACTAATTATAATTATAATCATTTAAAAACTTATTTCAAATTCTTAATCTAGAAAGTAATGGTAGGTATATTAAAAATTTATTTTTAGATTATAAGTGGGGTGATGAATGTATTAGTTATATTATAATGATGTGCATCTTTTTTTTTTATTTATTGTATCTATTATCACGTTTTGGAGAAATAAAAATGGTTTTTACATCAACGTTAAAGGTGGTCTCCAATCGAATTTGATTTATTTGGTACTTTCAGGGAGTTAAAAGTAATAATTCCCAGCACTTCTCAAAAAAATTGGAAAAATTAAAAATAAATTTAGGCAAAACCAGTAACATTTTTAAGCCAAAATATTTTTCCCCAAATCGATTTTGTTTTTCGCTGTAATTAAAAAAAATAGTTAAAACATAGATTTGAATCTTTCAATAAAAAAAATCCATGTACCCATTGTCTAAAATCCCATATCACGTTTTCAGTCGACTTCTTATGCCATTTGTTTTTATCGGTTTTTTTTCCACCATACTATAGTCACAAAAATATTTTATGTTCTTTTAATACTATTCCGGCTAGATTTTACCTTAATAACATCATGTTGGACCAGAACCGTGGCCAGGGGGAAATAAAAAGGGACAAACGCGTCCCCGGGCGAGTGGCACAACGTGACGGTGACATTACGAGAGGTGAAAATCTTAAGTTGTAACAATTTTTTTCTCCTTACACCTGTACGTGTATATTATTGCGTGTCATAAAAGGGCATCAAAAATAATAATAATAAAAATAAAAACAGGCAGGCGCTATTCACAATTGGTAAAAAAAATGAATAAAAACGTTTTATTGCCACGTGTCTAGATAAAATTCTAGTATTATATGCCTATATTACCTAGTGATAAAATGTGCAGTTTTCTCTGAGAAAACAATTGTACGTCTGATTTTAAGTGTACCTATACACTTGTGCAAATAGAACATTTAAAGGGATCGAAAAAGTTTCTCTTTTTTTTTTATCATTTTCTATACGATACTTCATCGTTATTATAATAATATAATAGTGAAAATAACGCTGCCAACTATCAAAAATAAAACCTATCTATGAATAGGGCTTTTCTGATAGTTTACCGTGTGCTGCATGGCCCATCAGCTGTTAGGCACCAACATCCTGCGTGGTCCGCCGAAATATAAACGCACCCATGCAAATTTAATCCGTTTGACGTATTACTATTACATTACAGAAATGTTATTCGGAAGGTTTACAGAGAGGGCAACTAAATTCAGAAGTTTTCCCGCATAAATTTCCATTTTCAAAGACTTTATATTGTTTTTGGTCCGGTGGACTACTGATGTAAGTTTTTTTTGTCTTCTCCGGTTTTTGTTAGAACGTACAGTCAAACGGTCAATCCCTGGACAGTTATAATAATAATTGCGATACTGTCGACTCACTGTCAATAGTACCTATCAGTACTATTATTACCATCATTATTATTCTCATTATCACTAAGATCCAGGTTCATGTCTTTGCCACCTGTAGGCTATGATCATTTGTCAGCGTAATTGGGCGCTTATTATAAACACATTTCAACTACATTAATTGAGACAATGAATGCTTCACATCACCCCCTTCCAACTCCACTGAATATCTTTAAAACAATAATCTTTAACCACACTTCGTAAGAATTATTTCAATTAGCCTTCATTTTCATAGTTCCCACTATAACAGTATAGTTGTTATTGACGTTCAGTTTTACAATTCCGGATAACCCATTTTTAACAGTGGTCGAAAGCATGTGTGTCTATACAATTGCAAACACATTCATTAGACACACAATAAAATTAAATCGTGGTTAAATAAAACGCATTAATATATATACTTGAATTATATTTTTTGTACATTGATATTAATATATCAATCGATTTACTTAGTTTAGTCGAAACAAGAATACATATATTATTATCATAATAGACGATGTGTTATTAATAACACATTAATAATACTAATAATTTATTCTGTACGAACGTAGCTGAGCGTATCCCCGTTACACGTAACTCGCAGTAATTGCGCCAATAATATAATATCGTTGGTGCCAAGTAATAATAATTGAATTGTGTAAGGTACACACGGAAGCGCCAGGATATTGACCCGAATCCAAACACCAAAACGAAATCATTGCATCTCCTAGTGACTTAATGGCACGAACGAAACCTCACGACGATAACCATAATATAAAGTTAGTATTCTCTATTGAAAGATAGTTAGTGGCTTTTTTTTTTTTTTTTTGATCACGTGTACCTTCGTCAGTTTTACGAAGAGTTGTTTTTGATGAACGATATTTCAATTTGTCCGAGTGTTTTGTATTGTGGGACGTGGATTTTTCTTCGACTCCAAAAATAATAATAACTTTGCTGTTATACATTACAAATGAAACATCCGAGCAAGTCAATCGTGTATAATGGTAAATTCTGCAGACGTAGCACGGTAATGCAATGGTAACAATAATAACGATAACGGCAGTGAAATGTATTAATATAATACTGTTGTTACTTGTTATTTTCGAATAAAGAGTATACCGCGTGTTTCGTAACATTTTTCGCGTTATTTATTAGATATTTACTACAATTAATGTAAATATTTAATAACCGAATATTTCCATCAAATATAATATCGTAGGTCCGTTCAATTTAATGACACCTAGTTAAATGGTCAATGTGATTCAAAGTACAATATTTAAATAGGAAATGTACAAGATAAGATATAAGTGATAATGGATTTACAATCGTTAAAATTTTAAGTAAATTCTCTAAATATTAATCTGGTTATCTCGTTTCCGCCAACAATTCAGGAACTTAATTGTATTAAATTACATGGTGTGTTACTAATGGTTAGATGGATGATCGCCAAGTACACATCGTAAATATAATTTAACTTATCTGAAATTTTTAAAATAATAATTTTCCACGAACTGGTATAACACAAAATATATTAACGCGAGTGGAATCTAGTGTGAAACATTTAAATATGTCATACTACAAAAAGAATAGTTGATACAACTTACAAAACACAACTGTTGGTAATCAACTATTTAAGGTTTAAAAAATACATAGCAAATACAATTTTTATTACATTTTTATGCTGTTTTGATAGAAATATGTTAAAATTACATTGTTTTTAAATATGGTTAGTAGATGTTGTATATGGATGATTCATTATTATTGTTATTAACAAATGTTTGAAAAAAAAATTTGACTTATGTCACTTGTCATGTCTGTAATTATTTTTTTGCGTATATTTCCTGCTGAAAGAATAGCCACGCAACTCAAAACTGAAAATTTTATAAAGTATTAAATCTATGTCAATTACAATAGTAAATTTTAATAACAATATTATTTATAATAAACTCATTGTTACTTGTATTTATACCTGAGTTATTAATTGTTATAATATTATTTATTATTTTTAAAACATGGACCAAAGTATTATAACATTATGCCTTTAATAAAATTACGATCATCAAGCAGCAGGAATTCAACAAAATTATTATTATAATAACAACAGTATTTTTAACTGCTGGCTGGTGCTATTTATATAATTTTAATTATTTTATTTTATTAAAAACCTTAAATATAGCGAGTAGGTACTCTACAAAAACATAGTTTGTGTCATTTCGCTAGAGATGGAGTTGTATCAAGTCGGTTAAGATTTAAGAATAGTGTCACAACTCAAAATATAATTTTGATTTGTGACATTATTCACGCGCAAACGTAAAATTAAACATTAAAAACGTTCAGCAAGAATAATAACATATCAAAGGTTTTATGTCAGTTGTAGTGTAGTTAACAGATTTTATGCAGTTAACTAAACAGTAGATCAGAGACATTTGTGGAAGAATCAATCAAAATTCGACGTACCTATGACATGTTTTTATTTCATTCTACCCAAAATGTATGACGTGTACAACACACGTTATAAACCAACTATTATATAGAACCGTCGTAATATTATCATTATAAGATAATATTATAAACGGTCGTCACCTCCAAAAGTATAATAATAGTGTGATAAATAAATAATTAAATTGACCTTACCGTTGTCGAAACTTTTGTAAATCCTTTCCTAAGCTAATGGCTTGTTACACTATAATTAATATGAAAAAGTACCTAGTAACGCTCGTAACTATATCGTGATTCCGAGTTCTAAGGCGATTATAGTGTTTTAGATGGAAATGCTAGTATAATCACGGTGTGGTACATTTAAGAACGGTGAAATACTTCACAAACTAAGTTATTAAAAAAAAAAAAAAAAAAAGGCGGGTAAGTCGTGGATGTCGCTCTGCTGTACAGTAGGTTACAAGTGGGTTACTGTAATGGATGGAATTAAATTTGAATCCAATGATATTATATCATTGTATACGAAAAACGATTCTGAACGGAGATGATTTGTCAGTCTAGGATATATTATTTTTAAAGAAAAACTTATGGAGAACCTTGTACCAAATTTTAAAAACTTAGTTATAAAAGAAAAAATTTTTACGATTTTTCAACCACTAAATTACTTGCAAATTTTCGCAATTTTGACATATTTCGTATAAATTTGAACTTTAAATGCTTATAAATAAAAATTGTGACAATGTATTCCTTTTATTTTGCAACTGCTATTGTAAAAATATGTTAGGAGCCTTGTATTAAATT
>NC_042495.1:118399107-118438462 GCF_005508785.2 Acyrthosiphon pisum | reverse complement strand
GGTATTAAATTTTCAAAGTTTTCTATCAACCCAAAAATTTTTTATCGTTATTTTAAAAAAAAAATACTTAGAAAAATGGAAAATTTCATTGGTCTATAAATAGCTCAAAAAAAGTGGAAACACTTTGAAAATTTGACCCCGGTATAGACAACGGTAATATAAACATCTGTGGCAAATTTCAAGTGCTTACAATAATTGTTTTTTGAGTTACAGTAAAATTAAGTTTTCGTTTTGGTCAAAAATGGGGTTTTGCGTAAAAGTTCGCGTTTTTCCGTTATTTTTTTAAGGTTTTTCCTGCCGCTTTTGAAAAGTATTGGGAAATTTTCACTTTTGACCCCCCAAAGTACCAACTAGATTCACTTTCCTTTCAGAAAAGGTACAACTTTTGAAAATCGAAGCATTTTTACTGCTCCAAAAGTTGTCGTCAGACACAAAAAAAAAAAAAAAAAAAAAAAAAAAAAACACACATCATTGTAAAATCAATACATTCATCACTTCGTTCAGAATCTAAAATACGAAATAAAAAATAGAATTATAAAGCATCAAGCTAGGGACACATTTTTTTATATATATAGAAGCTCGTCCTAATAACTATAATAATTCAACGTTTCGTATTATAACTTATGATTATTTGAACAATAACATCAAACAAATAAATTTATTATTGTTATATTATTCGATTTGAAAAGCGACTTATAATAATGTATATTATACAGGTGTGCTGTAGTACACCTTTTGTGTCCTAGTTATTTTACCAAAATCCGAGACTATTATTTTATGGTCTTGTTTCCTAACGTATTTCAGTTTTTAATCATAAAATGTTTTAGTAACACGGCGTTTTGGATAGGCAAAATAGGTATACTTGTGTCGTCTGTTCGTCTTTCCGGTATCTTACGATCACGACATATTATTATTATTTTATTAATAGATACATTTCAATAATCATACAACATATAATAACCACAGAATACGGTTTTTGGTACATTTTTCAGATTGTATAGTATATACATAACAGTAAGTTATTGGACTTTTTCGTAATGCTACATGTTTGTGGTTTTATTATGGTTTTCAGACGTCCGCCATTTATTCGTCCTGTTTCGACCTGAATGGCTTTTATTTCACGTGCTGCATGGTTCTATGGAAATAGTATAGTTTTAATTGTTGTATTTCATCATAATGATGTGGGCTATACAAATATGAAGGGTTGACTGATATAATATAATTTAATATAAATGTGCGTTGTTTAAAAAGGTCGTGGAGTTTTGGCAGTTATCTAACAAGTAAAAAGACCCCTCGCTATAACTGTACCTATTTGAGAATTCCAAACATATTTGTCTAAATGATCATTGCCTAATGAACAATAATAATATTACTATAGATATTGTGCGACGCGATAGCAACTTTATATTTTGTACCAAATATATATATGACATATATTATCATTACGAGTGAATTGTCTGTGATATTATAACGATGACCGTATTTAATAATGATCAATAATTAATAACTAAAGTAGGTACCCGCATGATATTATAATTCGGCACATTCAGAACTCATAGATTCTAAGAGGCGATTGACACAGTCGAAACATATTCCGGAATATGTGGTATGCGGTATCACGGTATTTGGACACCTTATGGCGTAGATAGATTTATTTTCGATAAGCATAATGTAGGATTATCCGTTGAGTAGACATCTGCTGCACTCATCAACCAGAAAAATAGGTCCGATCACCGAACATTTTTATTTATTTAAAAATTAAATTCACTATAGTGCACAAAACACTTCTTCAAAAATAAAAAAATGATTTTTAGATCACCCGAGAATCGGACTTTTTCTGAAAAAAAAACACAATAAATTAAAACAGTGGACCACATATCATAGAATTATTTTCCCTTGTTTTCTTTATTTCAAAGTTAAAAAAGTAATATAATGGTTTAAATTGTCTTTATAAAATATGATATAATAAATAAATAAATGTAACCCATAAATGTGCAAATATATTAGATAAACATATTTAAAATGTAATTCGAGATATCGTCTCATAATTATTCTCATCGACATAGACCTTTAATGTTTACCTTTCATACAAAATAAACAAATATACAAATTCATAATGTTCGTGAACGGGTCATTAGGTCTTCTTCATATGTATTACAGACCTACAGAAGTCTTTAAGTTAAATTAAATATTCTAGACACCCTACTTTCATCATGAGAACTAAATTACTTAGGACCCGAGGCTAATGCATTACCCTCACAGACCTCCAATGACACAAAGACTGCACACAGCTACACGACGTTGATGATATAATTATTTTTCGTTTTGATATTCTAGTTTTTTAATAAAACTAAATTAAAATTAGTTATTTGAATTTGAATGAGTCTTTTAATTGAATACTATTTATTCTGAAACTATAACTTAGTCTATATCACATACTTATTGTCCTTGGATCTAAATTTCCCAGAAGAAACATATTTTAATGTCTGAAAGTACGAGCTCGCCAAGTGAACAATGTAATGGGAACACTAAGATATTTGATTGCAAAAAGATGACTATTTCTAGTACAACTCAAGGATCTTTCAAGTTCTTAAAACTGTGTTCCGAGCAAATTCACCATGCGAATCAAAATAAATAATTTTACATCGTGATTATTTGCAGAAGCGTTCATATACCGACACAGTCCACCTCCACGCAGATAATATATCGTTGATTTCTACACGCATATTATAGTTCTTTAAAAAAAAAAAAATCATATTATAACGTACCTTTTGTATACTTTGTATTGTATTGTATTACTATTACAAAGTACATTATTATCGGAGCAATCTATAAAATCATATCGTCAAAATGTTAAAAAGTACGTGAACAGAAATACACGCGCAAACACAATACATTCGATGTCGGTTCGTTTCGATGGCTGGTGCGGCGTGGAATGCGGAGTGTACAGCTATTATATATGTACATACAATCGTAATGAAATGTATCTCGAATGGTTTTTAAGAATATTATTTTTTATCGCCACGACGGAGATAGCTGAAACAGCTGCCACACCAGCACACAGAAGTTCGCAAAACGATAATAAAAAAAAGCACGCGGGAGTGTCGTTATTGTACTGTAATGCCTATTAACTTATCAAATTCCTAGTGCTAGGGTCAAATTATGAAAAATGTTCACAGCGTTTTGAATTAGACGCGTTCATAATATAGTAATTACTATCATTATATTTGTGACGGAACAAAACACAACGTATACGACATTTCCATATTTCGTCTTAATCCCTCCTCCTCCCCCCAACCTCCTTTCCACATCAGTTTTTATATATTATGTATAAAAGTGCACGCAAAATTAAATCGAAAAATGTGTAGGTACGTATTTGTCTTAATATATTATAGTATTATAAATTGTACGACGTTATGATAGTATAAGTACGCCTACTTTCGCGAATATTTATTAAAATCCAAAAGAGGATAATTACTATCATGAACAAACATGACTTTTTCTCTTATTTGAAAATAATATACATAGTTGACAAATTACATTTTTAATACGTTTTTCTGAAGAATAGGACATAAGTTATAATGAAAAGAGAGATAAATAGGTATAGTGCATACAAATAGTTACAAAAATAATATAACCCCAGAAAAATACATGACATAATATTCCAATCGCTCATGATAAAATTTAACCTTTTGAAATTGCTATTCTTACAAGCAGAACTTGAGTACCTACGTAACAAATTAATCTAAAATGTTATTTTATTTTATGTGACCATCCTTCAAATATAAAAATAATATTTTCAAAACCTTATTGTTACATTGTACATTTGAAACGACCAAGGATTTAGTTTTCCATTTTTTTCTGTTTTATATACGTTTATGACTATATTATGAACTTATTGTAAGTAAAAATGCTACTAGTATTGAGTTCTTAATTTCGTTGTATGTAACTAAATAAGAGTAAAATAATATCATAATATTATGTATAAAAAAAATTTAGCATTCTGCAGTAGCTGATAAACTACTCGAATTTTAGTTCACGAGTTAACCTTAAAACCTGAGGTCTAAACGATATTTTTCAGTAGCTACATAACTGAAAATATTCAGGATTTGGGATTTATATATTGTTGTTCTTATCACGTTATGCGTACATTTTTTTTTTTCGTACGACTTTTTATTTGAACAATAATTATTATATTAAAATACATATTAGTTATTTTTTAAACAACGATTTCTCTCCCCTATCAACGCCCTCTACAAACAACAAGACTAGAGCGTTGGCTGTAAATGTCGAGTAGCTGATTTTATCAACATTATATGACGATACTTACTACTGTTTTTTTTTTTTTTTTTACAGACATCCAAAACTTCACGTTTTCGTGTACATTATTTGACACTGTGGTATCGTTTGCTAGACGTGTAATACGTTTTGGAACATCAGTGCGTCGCTAAACATCGATAACAAATCTCGTTGTTTCTTGTAATGGTTTTGTGGAGACAATCTGATTTCGACTACAATATCAGATTTACATAATACACGTAAACCTAATATTGTACATCGTGAGAGTATAACTCGCATATGTTTTTTGCCGTCGTGTACCTCCACATATTGTTATGTATTGGTACAATGTGTCGTGATAAATATGCACTAGCACGTCATGATTTATTATTTGGCAGATATACACGTGTGTACTGCGATAATGCGCCCTACAGTACCAAAAACGCTGCCATCCGATTTGAAACGCAAAATTCCGCAAAAAATATTAGATTTCTGTGAATTTCGCGAGCAGCGAAAAAGTTGAGGTTCGTGAGCCACCCAAGTTCAAAATGTTTAATTCAAGTTTTATCGATAATTAGTAAGTTGTTTACAATATTATTGGTAATCATAAGTATTGGTAATTTGTAAGTTCGGCCGTTTTCAATCATCCGCAAAAGTTTAAATAGCTGCTAACTTATTCGATACCTAGCGTTTTGTAATTTCCAAGTATTTGTAGACCATGCTGAAAATATGTTGACTAACTTAACCAATTATAAACTACATATACAATATGTTCAATCCCGTATTAGTATTGAAATTTGACTTTTTCAGAGAACAAACTGAATACATAATTTCAAACGGTCCCAATAATTAATAACCCATAAATGTGTATGCATCTATAGATATTAATTACTTTAAAATAGTTTTATTTTCGGTATTAGATGCGTACCTCGGGTTTATAATGGCAATGTTAATACTTAATAGTACGTAGTTGTTTGCTTTAATGTTTTATAGAATTTACAGAGAAAGACCTTTGGAAATGAATCAGTCTTAAGTGTAACTCAGTTGGTATATGGTTTATTGGAAAGAAAGAATTTTTTTTGAAAACAATGAGGCTTAAATTATTGTCTTCGACTTAATGTAAGATTTATAGATATAATACTAAATATGTTTAAGCTGGAGAACTTATACGAGTTTATTCTCTAATAGTAATATTGTATCCACAGTTTTCTAAAATATTCACAAAAGACTAAAATTAAAAACTTTCTCGTAAAGTCATTAAAAGTAGATATAAAGAATTTAATTTATTCATCCTAATAGAGTGTGTGCGTATATAGTTTGTATTATATTATGTATAATATACGTTTTGTATATTATGTACCTACTCGTAAATACGCGTTTTGTTTTTATTGCTATATTAAACATCCGTTGTATGTTAACAGGTTTTTTGCGTTACTATTTTGAAAAACGAAAAATAAAATTCCACATAAGTCATTCAAGTGGATCTATTCACAATCACTAATGAATATGTACCTACCCATAATATAATAAATATTTAAATACATACAACCATACACAGCTTTACTATGAAATAGTATTTAAATTACGATAAAATGACTAATGTAAATACGATATGGAATCATTTAACCTATATGATTTTAGTAAACTATTTTATTTATACATTAAAAATGGGGAGATTTGTGGTGGAACATTTCAAACCTCAAATAGGAAACTAAATTTTGAAATGTGATTCGTGTAAGGTTTACTTTTTAATGCATTTTGATGGGTCTTTTATAGTGAGACGATTGATGGAGCTATATATTGACACTTATATTTTGATTTTAGTTCGTAAAATCGTTGTCTCCGAATGAAAAGGTTCTAACGTAATTTTCATAATTGTTCAGGAGAACGTTTTTAAGTTAGCCCGTACCTGTCATTCACGTATAAATAAGAACCTTTTCATTCTCTGTATCTCATTGAATAATCAACGGATCAGGATTGAATTATACAAAAAAATATATTAAATAATAATATGCAAAAAAAAAAAAACATTTTTCAAAAAAATTTATTTAGAACCTTTTCATTCTGAGACGACAAAATGTCAACACTGAATATTATATAAAAATTAATGTTTCTTTGTTTTCCATATATTATACGTGTAATGTATGTATTTTATGTCATTAATTGTTGCTTTGTTTAGTCATTGGTCGCTATTCATAATACAATATATACGTGATTTATTGTTTGATTTAAATTACACATCTAGGTAATTGTATACACCCTATTGTACATCGAAACATTTTTTTATGCGTGTCAAGTAGCGTATAACTTAGATTGTAAAACAAGTATGTGTAAACAAAAAAATATGCAAGTATATTAATTAAGGTACAATTCTTTAATTTTATAAATGATAATGGACTCAATTTCGATTTTTCGTATAACACACTTTTTTTTTTTTTAATTCAATAGCAATAAAAATTTAAGTTTTTACATTTTCTTGTTTTCGTGTGTAATATGTAAAATATTTTCTTTCAAATGAATAATTCTGTAAATCATGTCATATAGAGGACTATAACGTAGTAAATTGCATAAAAAAAATTAGACTACCTACCTATATTGTATTATACTTGTTTAAAATGGAATTCAACTTATGCATAAACGTTGCACTATATCACCTGCATGGCTTAAAATAATTATTAATGTTGTTTTTTTCTGCCTTTAACTTTCCTTTTATGAACTTTTCACGGCAAACTTCGATTTCAGCAGGTCGAGTGTTACCTGGTATTTTATTGGTTACCGACCCATAATATCACATTAGCCGACCGAGTATAGTGTTTTCCGGTAAGACATCGGCTTTTGCAGAAAAATCGTTTGTTGTTTGTGTATCGATGAACTTTCAGGTTTAACGTTGTTCATTTCCAGGCTAGTGATGACTTTTTTTGATCGTGCGATGAACTTTACACTGCAAACGTCTATTTTCGTTGGCCACTCAACTACTTTGCACGGAAAACGTTGACTGTCGTTGGTCGTTCGACAAACTTTCTTTTTAACTTCAACATATATGGTTCACAATGCAGGTAAAAGGACTAATTAAGGAATATTATGTAAAAAAAAAAACTGAAACTAATTCAGCAGAAGAGTTAAAACTTAGTGGTTAAAAAGTAGACCTTAAATATTTTATCAGTAACGTAATAGTTTATCAACAACTTTTAAATTTTAACTTTTCATTTTTGTATCAACACCCAAGGCCTGGTCATTATAGTTTAATATTGGCGGGATGATTTTCGCTTTTAATTTTAAAACGGTGATTTTTCAAAATTTGTTTGATTTTATAAGCATCGCATTTAAAATATTATGTTGAATGCAAAAATGTATCTTGCAAATTGTTTAAACCGATATTCCTTATGTGAAATACATAAAACGCGTAAGACCCCGTAAATTAAATTTACATTAGACTTTGAAGTGTGCCAGGTTATATGAATTCTCAATATTCTACACTTTAGTGATTTTCTCATTAAATATGAAACCCTCAGTTTTTATTAGTATAATATATATTATTTCCTAGAAGGGAATAAAATTCCGTAACATTACGATGTCCTGGGCGAATATCATAATATTTTAACTTATTTTAAAATATTGTAGAATGTGCACGTATAGTATAATGTTATTAATAATGAAACCGGTATCATACCAATTATTATAAATTCCTTTCGTCGTTTAATATTACATTAATAACAATCTTGATGCAGTTTAAAGGAGATAGGAATGATTTTTAACGTTATTTGCAGTAATTCAATTTAGACGAAAGGTTCTAAAACGTTTTGAATTGAATATACATAATATAGGTAAAACAATATACATAATGCCACTTTATTTTAAAAAACTACTTTCATTTTTTAAATTAATTTATAGTTTTATAATTTTATTTTAAATTGTTACAAGAATCATAAAAATAAAGATACATTTTTAATTTTAAGTATAATTGTGTGAGTAAATTTTAAGATGGTGACCGTATACTATCATAATATGTATACAAGCGTATTATAAACTGAGTGTTTAAATTTTTAAAAACTATTGATAGCTATATGAAAATTATTATAATATGTAACTGGTAAATTTGAAAAAAAAAAAACGGGTAAGTGATTGACGCTCAGCTTTACAGTAGATTACAAGTGGGTAACTGTAATGGAAGGTGTTAAAATTGTATTAAATTATACAATATTAGTTATTACCATTGTATACAAAAAACGATTCTGAGCGAAGATAGTCTGTCAGCCCTGGGTATTTTACAATATAATATTATACCATTATTAATACGGTAGTCGGTAAGTTGAATTAATATTATTTGCATATTATCATGTTCGAATATAATAATACACTTTAAAAGTTTCAAGAGCATAATATTTTTAAATAACAACAAAAAAATGAAATCGTTATTCTTAATTTTAATATGTAATTTCGTCAAAATTTGAACAAATAACTATAATATAAAAACGTTTTACAACGTTTATATATTTTTTATTTGGTTACAGAATGAACTACTTACGTGAAAGTTTGTTTTACATTTACAATCCTTAACTATAAAATGTAACATTTAATAAATGTTTAACTGGAAAATGATTTATAAATTTTAAATTTGATAAATTTCATCGAAATATGAACTTTAAACGCTTATAAATAAAAATCTTGCCCACATATTTTTAATATTTTTAAACAGCTTTTATTGTGCGGGAAAACTTGTTTTCCACCTTTGACATAAAATAAAAAAAAACTAATAATAGTAAAAAATGTCATATTCCTATAAAGTATAAATAGCCCAACATGAGTCAAATATTTCAAAAATTTTATGGCGTAGAGAAAATTCTAATATAAACATTCAGTGAAAATGTCATGTTTAATAAAATTAATTTCATGATCTACGGTAATTTTTTTTAGAGTTACATTATAAAACAAAGTCGATTTTGTGTATAAATTCCCGATGTTCCTTAATTTTTTTTCCTCGGCATTTTACATTTTGCATCCTCGAATGCACCAAATAGATTCACTTTCCCACCAGAAAAGATACAGAAGTTGAAAATCGAAGCATTATTTTGACTACTCATAGTGATACAGATACACAAAAATAAAAAAATAAAAAAACACAACATTATAAAATCAATACATTCATCGCTCCGCTTAGAATCTAAAATATGAAATCATAAAGTAATGAACCAAAAAATATATATAAAAGAGAATAATGTAGTCCAGAAGCGCTTCGTGATATGGTTATGTTTTTATTTTTAACGATCAGCTAAACTTTTTTCTTCTCTATTTGTTGACAATCCTTACATACTGTAAGGAGCAAAAAATGTAATGATGAAACTTTTTCGCATAAATCTATGAAAAAAGGATAAACCCATATTAACAACACTTTACATGACTAAACTGTTTTTAAGTTTAGTTGACGTTATACTGTCGTTAAATTACAGTGGCCTCGATTTATTTCATGGCAGCGCTGCGTAGGAAATTTCTAAAAAAATATTATAATAATTGCATTAATTACAATTATTTCATATCTAATCGATAATAAAACGTTATTTTTCTAACGTATCGTCTTCGTAAACATTTTCCTGTGAATTTTTTATGTAAAAACGATATTATGAACACAGAAACACAAAAATACACTATAAATACCTGACTATAATAATTATATTTTAATACTGTAATTGTACTCTAGGGCTTAAGGCCTATAATATAATACTATTCAATACATCAAAGTATAAGTATTATAGTAGTACCTTAGAAATCTATTTATAAGCTTGGATTATAATATTGATTTATTTCCCTTATGTAAACAACCACGTCATATCTATTAATATTACAGGTCATGTTATACACTAGTGTATTATGTGGTCATAATATGGGTCATACTGCAATTATGAATTTTAAGGGTCCGTGCATCATTGAGTTATATCGATTATAATAATATTATATTGTAATAAATATATAATATAATTATTATTATTACTGTTATATACCACGCATCAAATCTGAGCTCTTTGTAAACCTTTCTCAGGTCTCGTTGGGACCACCGGTTGCAAACTTATAAAGCGTTTATAAAGTAATTATTTCCTGTGGCGTGGTGCTTAGGTCGGACTTCCGAATTTCACATGGCTATGATTTTATAGACATTTGAAAACATTTTAAGTTTTAGTTGGCCCACAAATTAATTTACAATTACCGTTATGTATAATCGTTCGTTCGAACCGTATTCATTATACTTACGTATATTGTTAACAAACTGAACGATGCGTGAAATAGTTACTGTCTTGCTGATTTAACAATAAGTTAATTTCTGCAATATAGTCTTACAAATGTAGTTGTTAACAAATACATAATTCAGAAAACATCATACATATTGCGCTATTGTAACTATTCCCACATACGTATCTCTTCTAAATTCAACTTTATATTGTACTCTGTCGACGGCGACTAGCCACGATTTTTAGTACCTGATTTCCACTGAATGGAAAGTGGAAATGTTTGATACGAGATAAAATTACCAGAACACAAAAGACGAGACTTTCGAAAAACACTTCTTTATAATATCCTTATTGTTGCGTGTTTAAACATATGAAACGTTTCGGATGTTTATGTCCTGCACTTCTCCGCAAAGAATTCAACTCATCATTATATTGCTGTGGTATATTATTTGATTTTAATAATATTTTTTTAGCTTAATAGCCGTAGTACCGTAGTAGCCAATACATAAAATATACAAAATAAAATGGGAATTGGGATAAGACGTTGTCGTACGTTCGAACTGTGTCGTATATTATGTTATACGACACAGTTCGAACATAGGAAAGAAGCATACAAATAAATGGCCAAATAGAGAAGGCACTACTCATTTAAATTTTAAGTATTCAAATAAAAAGAGGGCGTCACTCTCTTATGTGACAGATATGGGGGGCGCATAATTTTCTCAAGCAAATAAGGACCAAGTTGGAGTTATCCTCTGTCAGTAGTCGTGTGGTCCTTGGTTCTTGGACAGGTTCCCGAGCGGCTAGTGGACGGCGATGGATACTGGATGACCTTGTGGTAACAACTGACCTTATCATAACAATAAAATATATAAATGGCGCGTTTTTTTTTACGTAATATTATGTATGTTATATACATTAATGATATATACCAAATTGTTGTGTTCTTTCAAATTATCACATAATATAATATCTCTACCGCTAACTTTTTATGGCTCCGACAGTAACGATGTATGATGTTGAAGAATAAAAGGGGTTTCTCGTATTACCTTTTTTAATTTCATGCATCATATTCATGCTCTTTCAATCATGCGCTAAACTAATTGCAGGATTGCAACCAACCTAACTGATGAATTGATATTAATGTAAACTGATATCATCAATAGCTGTTTGAAATGAAATCGTGTTTACAATGATCACATATTATTATGTTCACAATCAAATTTCATTGTGTATACCAAATAATAATAATAATAATATGCATAGTGGAAAAATTGTCCATTGCCTAGGAATTATGTACTTACATTTAAATTACAAAAAAATAACTAAAATCGTTATTTTTCGTCAAAATATCCAATTTTGTATAACACTTGGCGAACAAAAAAACCATAATATAAAATACAGATTTATAATTAATCAATTGAATCAGTTATCACCTCGATTCAATCAAAACAATAACCAACATCAACGTCACACGTACCAAATAGAACATTTTCGTTTACCAGTTTGAGTAGTGTGCAGTTAGTTTTGATATTGGAGTAAATTCTACTATCAAACTTTTAGGTAAAAGCATTATCTGTGTTCTCGCGTAGATTTATTACGATATTTCAATTTTTAAATTAGTTATGAGAATTTTTAAATATTAATATTTTACATACCTACTCACAGCTTACTTACAATTTAAAACATCGTTAATAACCTACGGCGAAAACAAATAATGTTCTTACCTAGAAGTTTGATAGTATAGAATTCACTCCAATGTCAAAACTAACAGCCCACTATAATTGACAATTGTGAACGAATATTTTCTATGTCGTACCACACGTCATGCAGGTATGCGTCCTCTTAAATAAAAAACAAAAAATGTTTTTTTTTTTTATATAATGTTTTTATTTATTATTAAGTTATTTATTCTTATAAACCAACAGTAAAACATTTTAAATCCCATTGGCCTTTAACGCCACAGCCACTGGTCGTAAAAAAAAAAAAAACGATCCTGCGTGGTCACATCATGGGTTGTTATACAGATAAATATCAAAATGATTTCCACGTGAGAAATTGTTTCGGCCTTTAGATTCACGCAGCTTTTAACACCGACTACGACTTAACCGTCGTAAATACTCGTAATAATCATTACTGTGACAGAGTGTTATATTTCTCTCTCTCTCTCTCTCACACACACACACACTCACTCACGAAACATACAGCGAGTAATATTATTCTGGGCCGTTTTTACGTAATAATGACAGCACATTTATGCGATCCGATTTGTGTCGTTTAATAATAATATAGTAAATTGCGGAATGGCAAATGAAAACGGTAGTTTATTATAATATTGAACGGGTATATCGTATATAGTGGTTTGGATCGGGATAGGTCGTTTTTTTAGTTTTCCCGATGGTTGAATGTATAAAAAAGAATGCGATTGAAAAACGGTGAAATTTACGGTGCACGCAACCATTTTATTTGTTCCTCGTCCTAGGGACTAAGCCGGGAACTCTGCTCGGAATCGTTACCCGAATGCGACGATTTATAATCGATTTCGGACGTATATAGTAATAACATAAGACCAACTTATGACTTCCATGAGAATATCTGCGACCAATTTAAGCACATAATTTATATCACGGTTTGTCCGGAATATGCTTAGGTTCGCGAAATTCTCAACAACCACCCGACGTCAATAGGAGAATAATTTAAAAGCCTTTTTCGATGACGTTGTCTCTGAGTTATCGTCACTGAAAATAATGTAACTTGAAAAAAAAATAAACAAAAATTGTAAAAAATGGTTGGCGCGCATAACTATTAAGACCTGCAGTCGGAACCGATCTCAATAACGTCATCAGTTTAAGTGCGATATAAAATTAAGCATTGTCCATAAACCTCATTAATTTTGAATTTTCTGGACTACCATAATACCATAGCACATAATATTGTTATGTGTTTTCGAAACCACCACTGTTTTCAGCAAAAAAAAAATCAGCGGAAAAAATTTAAATTTTATACGAGGAGTATATTTATTTATAAGTTAGATATATTAAATTAACGGATTTGGTTTCTAATTTTTTTCTTTCTCTTCTTTCCACTTAGTTTGCTCAAAATCCCATATATTATCCACATTTTCCCTTTAACACCATTTTTTCATCGTATACATCAGATGAAATGAAAACTATAGTCCACCAGTTAAATTACTAATCAAACTGCAATTAGTAGCTTATGTTAAAAAAAAATATAAACTATAATATAATATACCTAAATTAATAAATATCTCTTTACGAATAAATATACTAAATATCAATATCCAATAACTATAAAACCCTCATTGATGAAAATGTCCACAATATTAATAATATATCAATATTATATCACTAGTTTTATATTCTTATTGTTTCATTACAGTTGTGTTTGTATTCATAATTTTTATATCAAAAAAAAACTGACTTAAATATATATTTTTATTTGACAAAAATAATACATATTATTTTCATCGATTTTATTTTACTTACCTATAGTTTGTAGCCTTAGAAAATGTTAAATCAAAAATAACTTAAAAACGGGGAGGTTTCGGGTATCAATTCAGGTAGTCCGGATAATACATAAATACCGTACGGTTAGTGCCACAATTTGTGAACTTATAGGACTTAAATGTATATATCAAGGCTTTGGATCTCACCGTACACTATCTAAAAAAAAAATGAATACCAAACAAACAAATATAAATTTATCACGTTTTAGAAAAATTGTGTATTTTGAAAAGAGTTTTGTGAAACTTTTTTTTTTTTTTGTGAAACTTTATTATTAAATATAATATATCATTGGAATACATTTGCAGTGGTGTACCTAGGGGAGGTCGTTTAACCACCTCTACCAATTCCATAATCCTGGCTACGCCACTGCACATTTGAAAACGAACTTACAACGTCAGTAGAAACACGCTTCCCAAGACAAATACAAACAATAACTGTCGACAAACTTATACATTATGCCTATATAGTAAGTATCTTATATTGGTTCACTTGCTTTGCAAAACGCATCACACCGAACTTCATTGTGTGGCTCGTGAAGTTATTGTATAAATAGGTACCAAATGTTAACGAACGCGATGGTTATTCCTACAAGATGAATATAATATTAAGAACCTACATCTTTGCGCTATTGTAGCTTAAAATAAAATACTCAATTTAAAATTCTTTATAATTATCAATGTTAGCGTCAAAATGTTCAACAATAATAAAATCTCGTTGTATACGAGTACCATAAGTTGTATTCAAAATTTGAAGTATATTATAAATATATTATTATAATAAATATATTTAATATCTATCACTACAATAATATTATGACTTTAAGATGTTAATAATAAAACTTTGCCTATGAAGTAGAAATAAAAAAAATATGTCTAGTGACTGGCACTACAATAATAAAATTATAATAATAAATATAAGTACAAAAATGATGGCTTTGCCTTTGGCGGCACTTGTCAGTTGTCACAATGAATATAAAATGAAATATGAGCCTTTGGTGGCTTGATAATAATAACAGGTAAGGTTTTCTTCCGTCGACGCAATACTGAAATTGGACCATTGTTGATTATTTATGTCATATTAAACAGAACTATACAGACATAAGTTGAAACCTCCACAGTAAATGATATATAATATATATATAATATTTCTAAGAGTTTTAATAGGTGAATACTGAATAGGGCTGCTGGAAAAAAATGATGAGAGGAAAACCTAGAATATTTGATTTTTAGGTGTTTGTGAATCTGAACATGAATATTTAAGTATGTATCACTTATGCAAGTGAAAACTACAAAAGAAACTGGACATTTGAATCTGGATTCTTCAAATAGAAAGAGAAATGAAACGTCAGTACGATCGACCACTGAAGCATCAGCGGGTTCATGACCGAGTCTACCCCAATGGATTTTGCTACCTACAGCGGAGTAGTAACAACACGAGTTGGTGAAATTTTCCCATATGAGACAAAAATTGTTAACCGATAATGATGTGGTTTGTTCCAGAAACAGTGAAGCTCAAAAAGTACTATCGCCGATTGTTTTTAAAAATAATAATAAAATATACTTACGATATGATAACGGATTAAGACAAGTAAAATAATAATAAGCCCAGTCGAAATTGAGACAAAAATCGTTAACCGATAATGATGTGGTTTGTTCCAGAAACAGTGAAGCTCAAAAAGTACTATCGCCGATTTTTTTTTAAAAATAATAATAAAATATACTTACGATATGATAACGGATTAAGACAAGTAAAATAATAATAAGCCCAGTCGAAATCGTTTAAATCAAAAACATTTTTAAAAATCTTGAAGTCCAACTTGCGAATAATATTACCGAATACAAAAAATTGGTTTGGAACTACTTCAGCAAAGCAAATTTTGGACAATCCAAGTATGATCAATGTCTTGTTGAAAGCCGGTGCTTAATTGCGTCCATTCACCATTCCCCTAACCCCTCCCTCCATTGCTTATGAAAAGTTTGAACTTTACGGGACTATTTAAAAACCTGTGTCTCTAAAGTACAATATGGATCTATTGTCCGAAATTCTGAATTCAATGATATTCTTTCATACCCCGAAAACAATAACATGTCGTCAGTATTTCAAATACATCCTCCACATCAATCTGACAGAAATGTAGGATCACCTAGTGACACCTATACATTTTTCTTGCATATATCTACCGTCTACGCCCTCAAAAATTGCTTGATCATCATTAATCAAAAATATTAAAATGTATATTTAAAATTAAAAAAAGGTAAAACAGGATAAAAAATACGGTATATTATAATTTATATTGGGATTATTATGGATTTGGAACGGAACAGAACGATAAAAATATCTAATAAATAAATGAATAATAAGTTAATACCTTTAGTCTAGGTTAAGAATAATAAATATCGATCAACTCAATTGGTAATTAAGAACCATATTTTAAAACCGTTTACAGTAACCAAACGGAAAAAAAAGTTAAAAACCCGTTCACAAAATCAAGGCCGAAACCGTTAAAATGTCAGTTTGAGCCCTGTATAAACTATATAACTGTATTTTAAGTTGTAATGTTGATGATTATATAGAGCATGAATATTTTCTAGTCAATAAAAAAGATACCTAGTGATAAACTTATCTCGACCATCCGAGACGAAGTTAATCATGTCAGAGTGAAATTCACTGGATGTAGCAAACATAATAGTATAGCTTTTTTAAAACACCGAAATAAAGAGTTATTCATGTCATTACTAAAACTTTTTTTTTAATTTTATATTAAACAGAATAAACTGTGCATATTCGACTAAATAACAAAGTAGAACAACCAGTGATTGGTTATTTACGAAACTATATTATATATATTATATAGTATAATATTGTAGTATTTAATCGAAGAAAAAATGTATAGTATTAACTTACGTATTCAGTCGTGAAAATATAAAATCTTTTAAATTGATATTTTTTTTTGTCTTTGAAGTACGATTGGGAGAAATGACATATAACAAAATAATGGGAAGAATTGAATTAAAAGCCTCTTCGACGAATAGGATTATCTGAAATCGTTTTACCTTACGTTTAAAATTATGGGTTTATCACTTCTATCACTGGATTGTCTTCTTCCTCAATCCTCTCAGTATATTGTTGTTAATTTATTGTATGGGTTAGGTTAGGTGCATTATAGTTTATTTGATTTACTTATTATGGAGGAGCAACGAAAGGTTGTAAATATTATTATTAAGCAAAAAGCTTAAAACATTATAACTATAAGATGCCTCATACATTTTTCTAATAAAAATAAAAATAACCAAAGCTTGATAATGTAATACAAAATTGTTCCATAAGTTATTTTTACTAAACATTTTAAAACAAAAATTAGCGTAAAACAACATTAATTTTTTATGAGCGTTTGAAGTTAAAATTATGACAAAATTACTAATTCACTCATAAAATAACGATTTCTCATCTAATAATTTATTATTTAATTGTAAAAACTTGAATCATTCCACCATGATTTTCTAAGCACAATGGAGTTTTAAAAATATTAAACATCAGGCATTTTAATTTTAATTTTTATTAATGTTGATACAAATGTTTATGCTGGTCAAACAAGTTTCCTCATCAGTAATTCTTATTCACAGAATTCTAAAAGTATCAAAATTCATCATAATAATATAATTGCACACAATTTTATTTTAAGGCATTCAAATTTCGATCAAATTGTGTTTAAATAGTATTTAAACAAATTAAAGAAACTATTTAAACGTAAAATAACAATTTTAATTATTTTGTTGTAATCAAACAAATATTTTTGGTAGACACTCGTTACTTTTTGTGCCTACAAAAATAGCTTTATTTTATTATAATATAATACTTTACACAACTAATTTTTCAAACATATTTAAATTAAGTTTAAGTTATTTATTTAACACGAATCTGTGCGTGTATATTTATGTATATTATGTATAAATATGTAGGTATACTTGATATGCTGTAGCATATTGTCACCAGGTTGAATGAGTTGCACTGCTGGGAGTTAGACACAAATTAATTGAACAATCACAATTTTCTAAGAGTTGTCATTTTTCAACGAAGTGCGCGGGATCAGCTAGTAATATATATATATATACATCATTAACAGAAAAATACATTTACTAATATCAATATAAGTGAACCTATAATCAAATATCCTCAGAGAGATTGACTGACAGTCTGTCTTCGTTCAGTATCGTTTTCCATAGTGTTTAAAGATTTATCATTTAATTCAAATTTAAATCATCCATTATAGTAACCTATTCCATGACGATGTACTCCCGAGTCCCGACACATGCAACTATTATATATTTATAGTTTATACTATAGCATATAGTGACTGCCATGATTTAACTGAGTTTTTTTTAAATCATTCTTTAATTTGTTATTTTTTTAAACTTGATTATATTATTCTGGAAGGTTATTATGCGCTTATATATAACATACATAATATTATGTATATTATATTATTTATAGGAGTATCATAAATATGAAAAATAATGTTAGGCTTATATCAAGGCTGTTAATTAGTTAATTTTATATTAACTTTTTAACTTTACTAGTTACTTTTGGCTTTTCATTAACTTAACTGTTAATTTACTAAATTTATTTTATAATTAACGTGAAATTTTTCATTTCAAGAAGTAAGTTAGGTTAATTTATTTTGATTTTAATTTTATTATATTTCACTATTTTAGTCTATTTTGTTTTCATGTCAAAAAATATTTACAGTAAATTGTTTAAAGTAAAAAATGTTTATCATTCGAATCTAACTAGTATGGAAATACAGTATAAAGTATAAACATTATAGCCTATAATTTAGTTTGGGTTGGTCAAAATTAAGTAGTCCAGTGTTGCATAAACAAATAAACTTTTTTTTACCTAATAAAAAGTTAACAAAAAGCATGTATTAACTTTTAAATTAACTGAGTTAACCTATAGTTAAATTAACTTTTAACTTTTAACTTTTTGTTATTGGTGTCTATTAATTTAACTTAACTGAGTTAAAAAAAATCATTAATTTTCCGAGCCTTGGCTCATATAACATATATATGTATATCATAAAACAAAAAAAACATTTATAACTTGTTGAGATAATACACCTACCTACACATAATTTAGATTTGAAATCCATCATATTATATAGCACATGTGGAAAAACTGTTTCGGTAGTTAATAATTAAGATTTATGGAGTATTTAAAATCTACACCCCTGTTGTCATTTGACATAATATTTTAAAAGTGATGATAAATTATGTGCAAATTTCAAAACGATTTTATCTGAAGTTAATTTACTAATAAATTAATTACATTATGGCAATGTCATCGAGAAGTAATAAAAACTGAAACAGCTTAAATCCTTTTAAGTATAAATTTCCTTAAAAAAAAATAATAAGCACGCAGTTTATATAACTTTTATCAAAACGTTTGGCCATAGTTCAAACTCTTTCAGATAAAATAAAATAAAACGAGAAGACCGCGCAGTGCCAAATAATTGTATAACATCAATCGGTCATATTGTAATATCCGTGAAAGATGTATTTTTCAACAGCCATATAAATTAATGCCATATAAATTGGAATTAATTCGCGCGATACTTTGATCAATCTTCTATGAATCTACAATATCAATTTTGTAGATGATATAATCTTATATAATATATAATGTTTTTATATTATAAAAATCTCGTGTCACAATGTTTGTCCGGAATGAACTCCGAAACTAATGGACCGATCATGATGACATTTTTTACATCGTATGTACTTCGGTCAAACTTAAAAGATAGGATAGTTTTCATCGTGAGAATAGCAACCCCGGTAGGTGCTAGAACGGGAATTTTGTGATTTCAGATCGAAATTTTTGTTTTTAAATGGTTGCCATGAGTGACGTCGTATGAAATAATTCGTTCTATAAATTTCAATACAGAATTATAGTGAACATTTAAGTCATTGCAAAAAACAAACTATAAATAGACATAATCTTCGGCGCCTTTGGAGTTGGATTTTTTTTTTTTATTAAAAGCGCGTAAGTATACATATTATTATATTCTATTTCCTAATTTAAATTAGACAAACAATGTACATTTGTGGTTTGGACTTGGAAAATCCATGTTTTTCCCATGGACAGCTATATGTTGCATGCTCACGTGTGGGGAAGCCATTAAATCTATTTATATTGGCAAAAGACAGGTTAACCAAAAATATTGTGCACCAATTAGTCCTTAGTTAAATTTAAATTATAAAAATAGTTTAAAATGTACATAATTTATAAAATTATATTTGTTTATGATATCAATAAAGAACTTTGTAATTTACGCATTCATTGCAGACTATGTTCTATCCTTAATCCTGTGGGTTATTAGTGACATTATATGAATATTAATTTGACATACTCAATAGTTAACTATACACTATGATCTCCGAAACCACTAATAAAATACAAATAAAAAAAAATGTTCTAATACATAATAACAATAATACATGGCCTACGAAAATGCAAAAAAAACAAACTAATACGCGGGAACGCCGTGTCGGGACAGCTAGTTATTCATAGTTTTTACGCATTTTGTAAAACATTTTTCAAATTCCACTTTTAGAACAAATCAACTACATGAAATAATATTATACTTATGGATATTATAAAAATAATTCTGAATATTATTCATTAGCCGTTCGTTTTTTTTTTTTTAAGTAAACTAATTTATCACGCAAAGTCATTTTAAAGTTTAAAAGTCTTTAAGACTTTTATTAGAAATATTTAAAGCACATTACAACGGTTTTCGGCAAAGTCCACGATAGCTTTAGTATATGAAACTGTGGTAAATACATAAATCATACTAATAGCACGGTAGTAAATTATACTAACTTCCGGTGATTATTTTAACGTGAATCACTCAATATTACTGAAAATGTAAATGGCTATTGTGTTTCTATTTTGTCATAATGACGTACGTTATTTAATAGTATACATGAGTGATGTAATGTAATATTAATTCAATGCTTTACCCACGTATTTGTTCACTCCATCTATTGCGTAGTTTCGCGTTCGTGTGACATAACCGTAATACTAATACGACTAGTATAAGATACGTGATATTGTGGTAAAATAGAGTGACCAATGTTCGTTTTTGATATGTACCGCAACATCGGACGAACTGTCATTCCCGAAAATGACACGCGGAAAAGGTGTATAGATAGTGTAACTGAAATCTTAAAGTTATAGTTACGTAATTCGATGTGATATCTATGAGCACTGCTGAATTTACACACGTCATTTAAATTTCAACCAGAGCCGTTTTTAATTACCGGTGACACGTCTTACTTTGACAGAGAATTTCTACTTCTTAGTAACTTCTATACAACTATTGCAATAATATATGATACAATAGTAAAACGTTGAAGTACATATTTATTTGATTTTTTCCCCACGACATTTGTTGCACTCTTACGCACGTTGAAACTATAAGTCTATTCACAATCGATCATATTATTGTTATTACAATGATTGTTTATATTTTAATAAAATACCAATTGTTTCATAAAAAATAAATTTGTAAAATAAAAATTTAAAGTCCGACATGCCACGTGCAGCGTATAACTTATCAACAACGAAATAAGTGATAAATAAATATACATAAATTATGATGGTATTAAAACGGTTTTATATCTACGGATACTTGAATTTTCACTGAAAAATAATATAACTTTAACTATCTGTAAGAACTAAGAGCGAGTATCCATGGATTTCAAACTGTTTTAACCAGTTTTAACCCCATCATGATATACATAAACATAATAAATGGATCAATGATATACATATTGATAAATTATTGTGTTTTTTTTTATACTCTGCAATTTCTAAGGCTACCAGGAATTTACATATTATATTATATATTTAGCAATCACAATGGAAAGTAGTCCTTAGTACCCGGAGTGTACGGAAACTAATTTGTCGCTAAAAAAAATGAATACTCGTAAATAAAATGTCTTGTTATGTAATTGTTATTAATATTAATTAAGTGTAATGCATTAATTTAAAATTAATAAACGACGGCGCGCTGTTTATGTAATGCTTAAGCAGTTCCAGCGGCGTCGTAAATGCCACAAAAAAAAATTATAAATTTATCTAGAAATGTTTTATTTTAATCGTATTCATTTTTCATAAATAATATTAATTTTATTTTTACTAAAACTGTTCTATCAGAACATTATCCAATTAGTACATAATATTACTATATTACCGTATGGATCTATTAACTATTATTTACTTTATGTTCTTGTAGGTAAAGAAGTAAATTTGTTATTTAAATATAATAAAAATTAGTTTTATATAAAATATTATCTTGATAAAAGTTACATTATCTTAATCTAATCTAAATAAATGTAAAATGTATTTGTCTTTATCTGTATCTAGATACATTAATATAAAATTATCTGCATCTTATCTAGATGAAAATATGTTCTTATATAATAATTCTCAACGCTGATCATAGGTCCAAAGCCTTGTATACACCTATTGCTTTCTGTCTGGACTTAAACATTAACGTTACTATAAAGACGCTTATAAAAATATTTAATTATTCGACTGTGATATTAAAAACAAAATATGTGTTTAACTAACCATAATAATTATATATATAGTGGCTATCTAAAACACACGTTTTGACATTGTTGGCATATAATTTATTTTTGCTATTTTACATTGCAGGAATTACAATGATATGTACTTTGATTCACTTATAGTTATTGATGTAATCCGATTAGGAATTAAATGTCAAACTTTTAAGTCCTCATCAATTGTAATTATTTGAAATTAGTCTTTAACAGTGATGTTTGTTTGAGATCACCTAACTTTTGTATGTAATAAATGAAAATTAAATTTTGCACTTTAAAAATTAAATTATGAGTAGACCCCCCACTTACATTACGAGTGAGACTTGTGATAATCATTTGGTCACATAAGACAAAAGTGAGACATGTCAGTAAAGCATTTTATTCAACCGAACGAACTCAGTAGGAACAATGGGTTTTAACGATATTAACAACAACGGTTTTATTTTCGTAAGTTTTCTAAAATGATATTGGTCTGGACGAAACGGAGTGTAAAATGTCTCCCATTTAGATGTTACTAATGGAATCACACAAACATAATAAAAAAACCGTCGTATTATTTTATTCAGAATAGTACGCATGATGTATCATCTAGTAAAATTGTTTTTGTTTTTTTAAATTACAGTTCGTGTTGTTGGCATGTACCTAATCACACGTATAACATAAGTGCCGCGTAGTGCTTACCGTTCGTAGTGGATACATATTTGGTTTCAAGTATTAGACATTTAAATATTTGTTTTCGCTAATATAATAAACGAAGCATTTTGTGTATAGATTTTGTTGTATAATATGCATAGTTTTAAAACTTGACACGAAACAATTTTTAAGGATACCCTTACCGTACATTTGCATACCTACGCTATGTGTCGAAGTCAAGGTAATAAAGCTTTATAAACTTTAGTCCAACATGTGGCTTAATAAATTAATTAAATCATGATTTAAAAATGTTTAAAAAATAAAACATCTGTTCGCGGGATTTCGGCAAAATATACATTTACTACCATACACAGACGCACATAAGAGTTTATTTAAATTTAAAACACATACATATTCATATTTTATAAATATACTTTTCACTTGGAGACAAGTTAGATTTTTTAAAAGCTTATTAATTAATATAAAAAACAATTATGTTATTATTAATTATTAGCATGTCATAGTAATTAGTTGGGTATTCACTTTTTGTTTTGAAGTACCATTTAATACATACCAACAAAACAAAAAATAATGTATTACAATAATAAATAATAAATCATCTTAGAATCATTAATGTTTTGTTGGATAAGGTCGTAGGTATTAAAAACTATCATCAAAACCTCCCAGGTTATTTAAAATTTCAAATAGAGGTACTGTTTTAATGTTTTGAATAAAATATTTACTGACATTTAATACATATTAAATTATTATATTCGATTTTGCTAAAATATACATTTAATAATACTGCTGTTAGTTATTAATATTCATAACGGTGATTAATAATTTATTAAAAGTAACAAAACAAATTGCATATTTTTTAGTAACTATCTGTATTAGACATCATATAGACAGTAAAAAACCTCTGTTTGTTATTAAATTTTGTAATTAATCAGTAGGTTAAAATGTTTAATAACCATGGACAGTATGATTATTTTCAGTATGATATTGAGAATATCTATATTTAGATTTACCAAATTGAATTATAGACTATAGTGGACATAACACATATTTGTAATACTTCAAAAGACCCTTAGAAATTATTGAATTTTGTTTTTATTCAATCAATTCACTGGGTGATGATATTACTGGTTCAGAAATATAAAACGTACCTACCTTTAGGTATATATTAAGACGTGTACCAAGTGAAAAATGCCCCAAGACACGACGACCTATCTTGGGTTCCATGATAAATTAATTAATTTAATGATTCAATAATAATATGTAATGGACCAATCGTGGTCCACAAAACTGTGTTTAAAGGACCTGTAGCTCATTATTGATTCACCAAATGTTTAGTGATTGTTCGTAGAGTCCGGAATTAGTGTCATAAGGTGAAAATGTGTAGATTCGAGATCGAGACCCATTCAAGAGTTGTTTGTCTTAAATTCAAAAATCTAATTAATCCGTTAATTTGGGGTACATAATGTAAACTACTGAACAACTAATTCAAATTTTAGGACAATATACTCCGCAGATGATATACTATTATATTATTATTGTATTAAAATGAACTATAGGTAATTTAAAGTTAGTAGTTTCGAAGTAATAATTGTCCGACTATTAAAAGGTGAGAGTATATTATATACAAGTTTAAGTTTTGAAGGTTCCCAGTGGACTATTTCACAAGATTTATTGTAATTTTATACATTTATATTATTGATCACAAAACATTTTCAACGCGTCAACAAACTTGGCACAAACCGAGCTTTATGTAATAAAATTAAGTTTAAACATCGGTTATACCTATATATCATGTCTATACTTAATTGTTATACATTGGTGAGTTATAGATAAATGTACTTCTCGTAAAATGTAAAATTAAATTCAGTCATTTTGCACTCACGTCGGTACAATATTAATTATTTAAATATTTTATATTATTATACACTCATAAATTAAATTTTCATTAGGCCCGTGCACATGCGCACAGTGTTGATATCACAGTTAATATCTAGTGTTTGGAATCGTTTCGTTTGTCTGTACGGCAACAACACGGGTATAATAATAAATATGAGTAACAGGCAATTTTGATCGCGATAAAAACCGATTACCTACATCAGTACACGCACGTGGTTGGTACATACCACGTTCGCTGGTATTCGCGGGTCTTTGGGTTTAGGTATAAACAACACAGAAAAGCTTTTAGGCAAATTTGTGAATTCATTCACTTTGATCCATTCACGATGCCATAACACATGTGAATGTATACTTTTGGTTGGCGAGAAAAAAAAGAGTAAAAAGGGGTGATTTTCCCTGGAGCCATGGGTCATTTTCCCCGTATATTCCCGTGAAGTCATTTATGCTCGTGATGTCGTCCTGTGCAGTGTATATAGACGTATTACCTGTATAATAGCTGGTACCCTCATTTACATAAAATCGAGTTGCGAACGCTGCTGGCCGCAGTTGACGAGAATTAACTGATTTATACATAATACATATTTAATTACATAACATTAATGTAAGTGAACGCAAATTGACCAAACGGAATACAGATAACTATTATACATACAACGTAATTGTATTATCTTCAGAACAATAGATAACATAATAATATACATTTCAAGAATAATGCCGCCAACCTAAGAACAAAAAAATAATGCTCATTTTAAAAACTGAGTTATTTATTAAACACACTTTATGTCTTTACTATATACTTATACAATCTATTGGAGTACTACAGTAATATATTATAGCAAACTCACCTTATTTCTCGTTTATCTCGTCCGCATACTATATAGGTATTATAATATATTATATTGAATCGCTAAAACGATTTTTTCCCGCAGAAAAGTTCTGCGGAAGTCGAATAACCGTATGTTGAATATTATATTATACAGAGAGGGTGATCATAATAATTCATTGGTGAACGCATTGTTGTCACATACGTTTACCATTCGATAATTTATTGCCCACAATAATGTTATATTGTATCGCGCACGTCCTGAGATTTAATTGCCGAAGTCTGTGGGGTGAAATAAAAATTCACTTCATACTGCAGTAATAATAATGATTAACGGTGGTCATCGATGCAGATTTCCTTTTCTTTTTCTCTTTTTTCCCAAACCTGTCTCAAAAACGGCTGGTCGAATAAATATTTGCGACAGCGCGAGGAAAGTTTTAAACTTATAAAATCAAAAACGTTTTCATACAGGCCGCCCGCACTTTTAAACGTATTACGTGGCTGATGTGTCAGTAGTGCGGATATGGAAACAAAAAGCGTCGTTGAAATGTTATCTAATTAAATACGTGTTAAAAGTATAGGCTATAACAATACGGTATAAAGCTGCTTGTGTAAAGGTTCACGCCTGTACCGATCTGTAACTCGTATAATATTGTAAGCGCGGCAACTCATAATCGTTTTAAACATTTTCAAATATCACATACCATAATAGTATAATATGTGTTGTTATTGCTAGGTTTTTGTGATTATGTGAGCAGTATATTCTCAGGTAGACATTCTACTTGCAGTAGATCGTGGATCCCACGTGATGCTTACGCAAGTGTATAATTTAACACTAAAGTACCAAAAAATGCTAAAACATCGGCGCACCGAAACCGTGATTCGAACTCGATACATTCTGTACTATAATACACAGGCTTATCGCCTTAATAATAATAATGATTATTATTAAAACCAATTGCAACCATTTATTAACAAAAATAGTAATAATAATAATAATAATAATCTCACAATCCCTGTTTGAGAACATCCCGGGGTTGGACCTCTTATTTACCTTTTTCTGCGAAATGTAGCTTATCATCTTCCCCAAGGTCCAATCTATGTCTGTACTAAATTTCATCACAATTGTATGAACGACTTAGGAATGTATAAAGGACACAGTCATTCAGTCGCAAACATTGTATATTTGTATGTCTTTTATATATAGATAGAAAAGAGTGTATTACCAGACTATTAGACATGAATAATAATAAATACATATTAAATGATTTGAATGGACATAATATTTTGTAGAGACTATGATTATTGAATTGCTGTATAACCTTTGAAATATAGAATATTATATTATAATACGTCGCACCGTCTAAATTATGATTCAAGGATTTATTTGTAAATGAACGAATATTATCAAAAGTGATTTTTTTTTCATGACAATAAATATAAATTATTTATGCCATAATTCTGTTACAGATGCTTGGAAAACGACAGCGAGGATTTTCGTTTCAAAGCAACGCAACGTAGTCTGCGCGGTACATCCGAACGGAGGCGTGTTCTGCATAAATTGCGATGATGTTGTTGTAGCGATGATAAGTGAATAAAAATTTACCAGACTCGGGCTTAATGTTACAAACGTTGTTGAATTGTGGTACCGATGTTAATTGTATATAGGTGCACGACATTGTTAACATATACCTAACATAATTTATGCGTGCTGCAGCATCGGGACGTTCACAAAAAAAAAAACCACGAATCAGACGTTTCGTTAAATGTTTTTACCCTTCACCTTTTGCAACCATTTATAATAAACTGCAGAAGAGCGGACCGGACGTAGTTCGTCAAACGGCACAATAAATTGTTTGCGAATAAAATATAATTTATAAATGTAAGTGTAACTGAACACGGTGTGTAAATAAATGGTCGAAAAGCGATCGACCAAAAGGCGGACGGAGCGGCGGAAAGTTTTCGTTCCGTCAACAATGTGAGTACGACTGTACCGACACATATGTAACATTATGACACACTTCGATGGTCATCGAGAGGGGGGGGGGGGGAATAAAGAAAATAAAGAAAACAAAAAAACCTCACCAAAGTGGTTTTTGACGGCAAAAGATTACCCTACTACATACGACACTAGTAGCTGCTGGTTCTGCTCCTGACCGAAACTTTGTAATTTTTCCCACCCCTCTGCACGAGACTTGGTGAGCATGTGCGCGCGTATTTATATATGTGTGTGTGTGTGTGTGTGTGTGTGTGTGTGTGTGTGTGGGTGCGTATATATATATGAAAAACTTAAGTCGACAAACGTGACAATGATGACGGCAATAAAGGACGTGGCTCTTGAATTACACTCGACCGGGCTATTACGTCGTATATTTCTGGGGACCCGAAGCAGAGTTCGGGCGGTCCATGGCCACGCCGTACAATCCCAACAGTTTTTCCACCCTTTCTCCACCGCCACATTCTCCTCCACCACCTCCTCCTCATCCTCAAACGATGACGACGACCGCCAAACACTAATGAAACCTGGTACAATGATAATAACAAACTTTTCGGGCCCTCCAAGTTTTGGTATACTTTTCGACTGCGCGCTCGAAACGACGACGTCCTAACAGTAGAGCTGTACGTATACTCTCTCCCCCCCCCCCCACACACACACACGCACACACACATACACAAAAATATAGATGTACATACAGGGTTTAACAGAAAATAGCTGACGATTAATGTAATTGACTAAATATGTAATAAGTAATAATAACTATATAATATCTAAATTAGACAAATCGATAGTAATGAAAGTTATTACTTACGCAGTTTGTTAATAATTATATCTATCAGTTATTTCTATATATTTATATAATATGGACAGCGTGATCCATTTAAATGAATATACACTCATTATTTCGAGAAAATTTCAAATTTTTTTAAACTTTTTTAAATATTATTTTGACATTATTTTATGCCATCAAAAATCAATGATTATGAGAAAAAAATATGTTTCATACAATTTTTTATCGTCATCGTTTTCTTAAAAAATAAAGTTAGTTATGTATAATTTGATAGGTAAGTGTTTTAGTTTTGCATGAGCAGAGTAGTGGCCTATAATATGCGAGATAACCTAACCTACTCATGTGTCACTCCACTCCGCTCATCTAAACTTTAAAGACTCATGCTGCTCGGGCTGATTCACTACTCATTCTAAATTCTGTTTTACATGATAAATACTCCAAAAAATATCCTGCTTTGTTATATGAAATTAAAATAATTATGGTATCACTCAAAAACTAAAAACTTATAAAATAATAACGATAAAATTATGTAAAAATATATATTAAAAAAGTCTAAACTTTTCGAAGCTATAATAGTGTAGACACTATTGTGCAAGGCTGGGAATTAACGAGTTAAAAAGTTAAAGTTAAGTTAATAAGTTAATTTTGTATTAACTTTTTAACTTAACTAGTTAATTTTGGCTTTTCATTAACTTAACTGTTAACTTACTAAGTTTCTTTTTTAATTAACGTTAATTTATTTTGTTTCTTATTTTGTTATATTTCACTATTTCAGTCTATTTCGTTTTCATGTCAGATATATTTACAATGCATTGTTTAAAGTAAAACTAATATGGAAATACTGTATAAAGTATAAACACTATAGTCTATAATTTAGTTTTGGGATGCTAAAAATTAAGTAGTCTAGTGTTGTAAAAACAAATTAAGTCCAGTTCCGCAATAACTGGGTGTGTTGCGTGTGTCAAACACGCGGGCCCAGGGTCCCAACCCATAATGGGGGGGGGGGGGGGGGCAAAGATAAAAATTTTAAAATATTTTATAGAAAGAAAATTATATATATTTTTCAGTATTTATTTTTCAGTTGACTGTTAATGTATGATATGTTCAATTTATTTGTTATTTAATAATTATTTATATTTGAAATTAATAAAAAAGGCTACAAATGATTAAATTTATTTATTTGTAAATACATAGGTGTTACCTATACGTGTTTCGATTATGTTAACCTTATTTTGTAAGAGCAAAAACTCAAAATTCCAAAGTATGATTTCAATTTTCAAAAGTGAGAAGGGGGCCATTCATTTTATTTACATACGGGCCCAAATTGGTGTAGTTGCGGCACTGGTTAATTAACTATTTTTTAACTTAATAAAATGTTAACAAAAAGTGTGTATTAACTTAACTGAGTTAACCTATAGTTAAATTAACTTTTAACTTTTTGTTATTGGTGCATATTAACTTAACTTAACTGAGTTAAAAAAAATCATTAACTTGCCCAGCTTGCTATTGTGTCACCTTGTATTAAGTATATATACAGGGTTACAAAACGGCGGCCTGTGGACAAACTGTGCCAGCAGATAAGAAATTAATATTTTTTAATTATTATTTTTGATAGTGAACTAAATGAGGTTTTCATACATTCATTTCTGACGGACTGAAATAAATCACAGAGTTCCTATAAAAATGTCCTCCGAAAACATTGATTTTCGATTGCTGGTGTACCTACCTCTATACATTACACTATTACACGTACTTTATATTGTACATATCGTACACTGTATACAGTGTATTTGTGTATATAAAATAAACACATATTTTAACATAGTGTCACGTAACGTACGTGACCCTGCATCCCCACCGATGCAAGTCCCGAAGTAGCTGAGTTTAGATAATATTATATAATGCACAAGGCCCCCGCGCATTCATTTGTTTATATCTGGGCGACCTAAATTTTATTTTATTTTCTGATATTATATACGCGTGTTATTATAATATTATAATATTATAATATACTACGCACTGTACGGTTTCAATTATTGTTATATAGTTATTCTTAAATAATTTTATCCATAGATTTTTAATTATTCTTTTGTGTTTCCAATATAATTATTATTGTAAATTCAGTAGAAAATGTTCGACCGCGGCTGTGTGTTCCGTGTGCGCTTTCCGGCGATGATCACAAAATCAATAGAGAATAATGAATAATATGCTAATGGATTATTATGTAATTTTCGTCGTACAATGAGTACCTACACTACTTTCATAATAGGTATAATGTTGTTATAGGTGAGATTAATTCAACAATTACATTAAAAATGTACATGGTAATTGCCACGCACATATTATGTTATTTTTAACGAAGAGCATATATTATAAAAGGTTTATTGTATAGATAGAACGTCGTCATTTTTTTAAGCATTATTATTACCTATTTAGTCTGGATAGTATTAGTTTTTATTGATGACGATGTTTTGTTGTTTCTGAAATTATTTTTATAATGATTTGGTCAATTTTTCGACCAACTTTGTCATAATATTATTATATTGATGAACTTGGAAATGTTGTGAATTATTTTAACTGCAAAATACTTTTATCACAATACCATTGACAGCAGTAGTAATAGGTAACAAAGTATATGCATTGTAATAAAATAAAATACTAAGCATTCAGCATCTGTAGTGAAAATTAAAAGAATCTTCCAGAGAGAAATAAATTCAAACGAATCATTTCAGTTAACGTCATTCCTTTCAAATTAAAAAAAGTATAATATAATATAAAGTTCCGTTAGCTATAATTGTAATTACATGTTTAATGTGAAATAACAATTACTTAAAATCTTTTTCTTTTTTAATTAGTTTTTAATTAATAACTATTTTAATAAAATCGATTTAAATAATCAATAATTCAATTAAAATCAAGTTAGTTTATAAATATTATTTTAAAATTATTTTGTATTCGGGAAGGTTAACTGTATACAACTGCCAGAGTAGTTCATTCCTACTTTATTTTAATTGCTTCTCCCTTCTCAGAAACGTATATATTATATAATATTTAAAAGTGTGAATTAAAATTATTTTTATAAATTATGGGTGAGTTATTGAAAAAAGAAAAAAAGAAAAGGGGAACACAAAGACAATTAATAAGTATTTGAAATCGATTTGGATAATTTTCAAAAACACACGTATTTATAATATAGTTACTAGAATATGATACAAAGTAGATTTACTTAAACTAGGTACTAATAATAATTGTAAACTATAGGTACTATATAGTTCGTATAATATGATTATTATTAAACCACAAACATAAAACCAACACGATTAATGACGTATATTTCGTACAATAATGTATACCCATACCATAATATAATATTGGGAATTGTGTAATTCTAATGACTGCACAAGCATGGACATAGGCCGTTGTTGTGCACGGTATATTATTACCTATGCGTCTATTATAATATAACGAACAAATGTAAATAGTAAAAACTCAACAGTAGGAGAAAAAAGCTGTAGGAGAAAAATACAAAAAGTATTCGTTGTTATGGTTATTTTTCTTTTTTTTTTTTTTAATCAAATGTCAGTTGGGTATCGAACGGAACCCCATTGCGGTCAAATGCAAAATTCGAAGAGGCGCGTAGGAGCGAATACGATAAACTGCACCGGTCGTTTGTTTGAATAATCTTTTCGTTTTACCGGATAAAATGTACCTATGTAAACTATATATATATATATATATATATATTTATGTAAACCGATTGTACGTGCTGTGGACCAAAGGTTACGCGATATTTCGGTCGTAACAATATTATTATTATGTGTCGGACTAGCAAAAACGAAAACCATCGCGCAGGTAGTGTTACAGCTATAATACAGGTGCAGATACAACATTGTTTGTACAATAAAATTGGACTCGTCCGAGTAAGATTCACTGAGATAATTTATCATTGAAATCGAACTGTTCGCGTACAGTACTCTACCACGCGAGCAAACGAATTTATAATATTATCGAACCCGTGTTGGCGCTCTTAGAGTTTGAAGCATCGCCGAGCTTTAAACTCCACGAGTGAGGGGAGTTAGATGAATACCAGCCCCAAATAATTGTACAGAATATATAATATTATAAAAGTGCGCATGTGTAAATTATCGAAATTATTATATTTTTGTATAAAATAATACAGTAACAAAAAACTCGCGTCGGCACAATACTAAATTATTGTATTATTGTTTTTTATTCGTGTCAACCGCATACACCAGTAATACAAATTAAACATAATATAACATTTAAGTTTACAATTTAAACGTGGTAAAATAAAATAAGATAAATTAAAATATAGTTTAACGGAAATAAATACAATAGAATATAATAATATTAATATATAATTATTCATTATTATCTCAAATAATAATAAAAACGATAATATTGTTGACTCTTGTGTTTACTACCATGTTTGCAGATTCTCTCTATTTATAATTTGGTGAATTTCTTATCGCACCGACCGAAGATGCGGAATAAGCGAGAGAGTTTCCCGAGTGCGTCGTGAAATTACCCTTATTTAATGTCCCGAGTGCATCTGGAATTAGGTATCATCCGATAGTGCGTCCAAAGAATATATAAAATCGTATTTTTGATGTACTCTGTGATGCGTCCCAATCCGTTTAAGTTACCCTGGGTGCACCACCAAAAATGTAACTGTCCTGCACCCCAAAAAATATTTAGTTATTATATTATTTAGGCCTTACCCATTCTTACAACATTTTAAGCGTGGGCGAGTGTACTAATTTTTGTATTATTATTATTATTTTTGTTATACATATCTATAAATAAAATTAAATATTAGGTATGTAAAAATTTTGAAAATTAAAAACACCAGTAGTTATTTGTCTATTATTGCACAAATTCGCGCATCAGTTCCCTGCTTAGCATTTATTCGCCGTAAATGAGTCGTAGTCGTTCTCAGTTATTATCAAAGTTAAAGTAAAGTGCGGTTTTCCCAATCTCGCCACCAGTCTTTGTTGTAAAAATTACGTACATAATTGTACATTAATTGCACCATAATAGTAGATCTACGGTTCTGTCTCTTAAAAGTTTTTGCTGCAGACCAAAGACGCACTCTGGCTACTATTCAATTTAATATTTCAATGAAACTACGGCCACACTCGGGCCAGACGTGCTATGAAAAAGGTGAAAATTAAAAAATGGGATACTCTCGGGACATTCCCATAATAAGAGGGATTATTAAAACAACTTTACGTGGACATTTTATTTTTCTTCGATATTTTTGTATTATAATAGCATCTGTATTGTCAATAAAATTATCAATTGCTTTAAAAAATTTTAAATTTAATTTTAATTTTTTAATAAATATCTCTATAAATTTCATATTATTAATTAATTAATATTCCTGATTCTGATTTATTGTTTTTTTTAGTTGTTTGTTTCATTATTTACTTGTAGTGACTTAAATACAAAGTGTAATGAATAAGTGTCCCTTTTAATCAATAATAATATTAAAGATATTTTTAATATTTCAATCAATTTCTACGTTGTAAAAAATAATATTAGACAGAATTGTAAGAAATCGTTTACCATACCTAAAAATTTAATGGTTCAATATTAAGTATCGGTGACCTACAATACTGTCGTTTAATATTATTATTAAAACAATACAGTGCGTATAGACCTTTGAAAGCCATAATGGACAGATTTGAGGAGAGGGACGTACTACACCCGCTATCAACACCTCTCCAGCACCAAACCAGAATAAAAACCATTCTTGCATTATTTTCAGACCGTTTATTAATTATTATCTTGTTTTTCATTATTTTTGTCATAAAGAAAATCCCTATATAATAATATGAATGTACACAAAGATAATATAACGTTATAACGTTACAGTAGCCCTTCTGTATTTAATTTTCTTTCTTACTCATTTTTTTTTCCATTTTATTCTGATAAATTACAATATATATAACGATGTACTATATTAGATTGACAGATATATATATATATATATTTTCAAACTTTTAAAGATATTTATTATTTTAAACGTCATCTATCTATAATTATTTTGTTTATCTATACAAAAAACTACAAAAAAGTACAATCGTAAATTATATTTTAGAAACCCGCAGTAAATTAAACACGCAATATTTGAATTTCCTCCGAATAACCCTGGAGGCTACTCGAGTTACAAAAATAAATAATAAATATGATAAAAACGGCTGGGAGTCAACTCGGTTTCTCGGTTTCCCCAAAAGCGAAGTGATAAGGCCATTGATAAGGTTTGATATTTTTGGTAAGGGTGAGAGAGAATAAAGGTAAATATCATATTAAAACCGGTTGAAATGATAATAATATTCAAACAATATTGTCGTTTTAAAAGAATAAAAATTCTTTAAAATATCGTCGATATTATTATCGTGTAAGTACACCCAAAGTGGATATATACGATATATATGGATATATGTATATCCAACTTGGGTACACCGTAACCGGGTATTGCATCACCTGATATGTAAATAATATTCTGATGTGTGGTTGTTATGTATATTATTATATACAATTATTATTATCGAGCTGCAATCGTGTACAAACGTGGTAGTGGTAGTGGTTTCAACGGTTCGGCCGTTTTCAGCGAATATAAATAACGATGATAATAATAATAAAAATAATAATAATAATAAAAGGAATAAACGCGAATTTCACAACGCGGCAAAAAAAAAAAACTATTATCGTTTTTTCCCCCTGAATTTATTATGAGGATAATGAATGCCACGCGTAGGCAGGTAGTTTGGTATAGTAATAATAATAATAATATTTGTTTCCGTTCGAATAACATTATTTAACGTTATTTAATGTTTCACTTTTGTATAACCGAGTAGGTACCGAGTAATAATAAGTAATAACAATAATATCTCTACGCAGTCTCTCGCGTTCACCCTCGGCCACCACCACGTTCTCGTAATTATACAACAGAAGAATATTATTATTATTATTATTATTACTATGCGACGGTTTATAATATTATCTACCGCGTTACAAGAGGTGAAAAAATAATAACAAAAAGGAAATTGTTTCCAAAAATATGATGTTATAAAATTGCTGGTCGCGATTCCGTCGAGATAGAGGAGACTCATCAATTTCAATTATGATAAAATATACTAATATGCCCGTGGTAACACGCTCCATTTAACACCCATCTGTCGCAGAGTCTTTTTCTCTTTTCCTCCCCCCCCCCCCCTCTCTAACAATGATCATATCTTTACAGACTCACTGTCGCAGTTATACGGCGCGTCGTTATAATATGTATATTATGTATACAAGTAAATTATTATAATATTATAATAATAATTCAGACTCTCAGAGTCTAGACTTTCTCAAAACTACAGTATATTATATTGTGCCGCCGTCGCCGGCACATCTCCCAAAACGGCTTTTCCATTCGGTACCTCGAGAAAAATCGATAATATTATTTTTATTACTATTGTTCTCACTATATTAGATTATCTGGCTTTTTGGGTAATAAATAGTGGCCATAGGTACCTACATAATAAAAGTGTCCTACGTACGAGAATAATATTTTGTTTCAGTGATGGGCGATATATATATATATAAATATAATATATGGTGCTAGCATCACCACGACTGACTATGGAGTTATTGGATAATAATTTATTATATTGATTTTTTTTTTTAATACTTGATTTCACACATATATAACGCGAAATTTTAATACTTTATACATTTATAAGTTTGTCGCAACTGAATTCCAGATCCCAAAATATCAAAAAATTAAGGCATAGCCGTTTTCCACCAAGAACAAAAACATATTATGATTCCTGTTTCTGCCAAAATTTGAAACCATAATATACAAACGTAACAACTACGTATGCAGTATGCTATAGTATGTGTCTACATTAAACTAAGAAACTGTACTGATCTAATTACTTAAATAACGTTATCAGCAATCACAAATGGTATCCATTATATTTAAACATTTTTACATATTAGAAAATATAATACAAGTATCTAATAATAATAATAATACATATTATGTCAAATAAAGTCAAATAGAGTCTAAACGACAGTTGGGTTTCAAAAATTAGATAAATAAAAGTAAGATTAATCATGGTTTAATTATTATTAGTATGCAGCATAATATTGTACTATACACAAACAGGTAGTGGAGTACTCATTATACCTATACTTATAATGAGTACGGATCATTTAAAAATATTATATAATATAATATATTGTACGTATCCATGATATAATACAATAATATCAAAATAATAATAATTGTTATAATATTGTACTTGTGTATTTATTCATACTTGGCCATTAAGATTATTAATTGATGACCAGTGCACGTATATATTATACGGCAGAGTAATTCACCAATCATGCTCACCCTTCATAATTTCACCCTCCAATGATGCATTATAAATATTTATTAAAAATCTCATTCTTAGATTTTTTCTAAATATATTTACTAAAAGATAGATTGTTGAATCGATTATAGATTGTTCATACAAATGTACTGTTTGGCTGCATTTTTATTTGCGCCTCTGAATTTAGCTTCTCAGTCTATGTCTACATTATTTAAATTATTATATTGTACTATTTAGATTTTATTATTCAATGTTTCCTTGTAGGGGTTTATTATTCTATTATCTACATTATTCAGAGTTTCAATATTAATATTTGCTTTCTTTTCGGTTTTTGTTTTCTCTTGAAATTTTGTTTCATCTTAAATATGATCGCACTGAGAACAGTAAGAAGCAGTCCGTGTCACAATCTGTTTCTCAGTAGGTTCTGCTGTCGAATATTCTGCTCCTGATCTCCATTCTATATAATATTAACACGATAACACGTGATCAATTTTGTCTCTTGTCTTACCATCTGGTGGTTTCCATGTTGACTATTGAATATCCCTGTGGTGGAAGGATGGAATGCGGAGCCTTACTAATTACCATGACATTGGATAGGTTACGAAAGATATCATTCATTTTTTCATTCATTGCTATAATTTTTTGTCAGTTCTTCGCACAACATATTATATCCTTCGCATGCATATCGCTTACTTCTTAACCTCAGTTGTAGCATGTACAATCTCTATACATATTGCATATTGCATATTGCATATTTTACTATAGTTGATTTCGTATCCAACCTTAAGAAATGATGTTCTTTCAAACACGGGTTTGTATTCCCTTAACATAATAAATGGTGCTGGATGCCGATTTGATATCATATTATGCTCATTATAGTAGATAATAATATTATATGGATCATAATTATAATATTATGTACAATTATACGTTAAATATAAATTATACGATGAATTGTTACCATCCACGACTGCAGTGCTCCACCCAAACTGTTTTTGTCCGACCAACGATTGATTCACCATTGGGTACCTTTTGTGATGACGTCACAGAATACATACGTTTATTATTTACATCATTACATGTAAAAATAATCGCTGTAACGGACCACAAAATTTGATATTCTTACAGTCACCAAATTACAAACATTTTATTGATAAATATATTTGTTGTTTATGTAACACACCCCGAGGGTAAAAACGATACGGGTCATGGGTGTTGTGGTCTCATTTGCATATTTTGATATTGGCACAACAATTTCCGTCATCCCGGATACAAGACTGTTTGCATATTCTACCGTGGATTCTTGAGTCAGCTGTCAGCCAAATTATTGATATTTTCAAATTGCATGTATTTTATTGTATATTTGTCTTATGATTATAATATTTTATACTTCTATGTCATTATAAACTCTGTAATATATGATTAGGTACACTTAATTAATATTGTTTTCTTTTTTAAATTATTATTATTATTATTGTAACACTTAATGTGTATGTAATTAATAATTATATTATATAACACCACCCTCGTTTGCAACCTTCCCAAATACGTGTAATTTACATACAACACTATTATCTTAAATTATATTGAACAGCAACAAAAGTTAAAAATATATTAACTTATTTACTAAATTCCCTTAATTTCAATCCTACATTTTAGATTCTGAGTGGAACGATGAATGTATTGATTTTACAATGATGTGTGTTTTTTTATTTTTTTTTTTTATTTTTTTATTATTTTTTTATTTTTTTTGTGTCTGTGTACACGATAAGTAGTCGAAATAATGCTACGATTTTCAACTTCAGTATCTTGTTCGATCAGAAAGTGAATATCGTTGGTGCATTGGGGAGGTCAAAATTTAAATTTCCCAGTGGTTTTCAAAAGCGCCGGGAAAAACAAAAGAAAAATTAATGAAAAACGGGAATTTTTACGCAAAATCGATTTTTCACAAAATTGAATTTGGTTTTTGGTGTAACTTTAAAAAAATTACCGTAGATACATGAAATTTTGACTGAATGTTTATCTTAGCATCTTCTATACACCATAACATTTTCAAAATATTTTGATGTATTTTGAGCTCTTACGGACATTTTTATTTTCCATTTTTTTTAGTTTTTTTTCTAAAAATATCAATAAATTTTATTTTT
>NC_042495.1:118396690-118399057 GCF_005508785.2 Acyrthosiphon pisum | reverse complement strand
TCTTTTGAGCTGTTTACGGACATGTAAGTTTTCAATTTTTTTAGTTTTTTTTTTTCTATAAATATCAATAAAGTTTTATCTGTTGGGCCAAAAAGTGTATAAATTTAATACAAAGCTCTGATATATTGTTACAATATCAGTTGAAAAATATTAAAAATACATAGGCACAATTTTTTTTTTATAAGCATTTAAAGATCAAATTTTGACAAAATTTATTAAATTTTAATTTGAAAAATTATTTTGTAGTTAAAAATTTATAAAATGTTCAATTTTTGTATCTAAGAATTGAAAATTTAAAACAAGATTCCACGTAAGTTATTAATTCTGTTACCAAAAAATCTAAAAAATACATTTACGCAGTTTATTTTTATAGTCATTTTAAGTACAAATTTGGACGAAATTACATATTAAAAACCTAGGATAACTATTTTAGTTATTTTGTTGTGATTGTATAATATTATTCGTGGGTACTTGAAACTTCTAAAGTATACTATTATATATCTATGATAGTACCACGGTTTTTTGTTGATGTATAACGCGTTATAAGTACCTAATAAATATTATGATATGATTAATTTGGAATTTATTATAGGTACCTAATATAATATTATGTCTTATACCTAGACTAACATACCGTCTCCGCTCAGAATCGTTTTTCTTATACAATGATATTATATCATTGAATTCAAATTTAATACCATCCATTATACAGTGACCCACTTGTAACCTACTGTACAGCAGAGCGAAATCCACTTACCCACCTTTTTAATTATTATGATATGGCATTTACCAACTCTCGTGATCATTGGTCAAGAGAGAAGTACGTTACATATTATGGTGTTAAGCTCTTGTGAACCACAAATCCACATAATATAACAAGACGCAAATTCTTTATCACGGAGTAATAGATTACCAATGACCTGTTGACATACGATCAGCCATCTAATTTCTCGTATTTCTGAGACTGCTATCACAATCTCATATTATTATTATGTTCTATGAACATTTAACAAGTACATAATACTATACCTGTTCATTTTCATATTGATGACCTAAATACATTTCTATACCTACTTCGATAATGTAAACAATAATACACAAAAATGTATGAATTAAAATTAATTACAAATATAAATACTGAGAAATAGTAAATGTAGATAATTTATTTAAATATGTTTTTCGATAGATTATTTTATCTTATGTTTTAATCTGTTATAGACTGTACGTTGGACACTTAAGTTGTTTAATGAGTATTATATCCTAATATCTATATCATAGTAAGCATAATTGCATCTGATATGCATGAATCAATAACTTAAAATAAAATAATAATCTTAAAATACCACGAAGTCAAACATACATGTCCTGAATCGGACGAAAAATTGTCCGTTACTACCTGTATGATAATATTTCAACATCATTTCACAATTTGAATAATAATAATCAGTGTCTGACTGGCCCACCGGCGATCGCTAGTGCCCCTTGGATATTTTTATATATTGAGAGCCTTAGCCAAATAGGTAAGAAATAAAAAAACATTTAAGTTTACTCGAAAATGTCTTAATATAATATTGTCCAATGTGACAATATATCCACCATGAACTGCTAATCACAATTCAATTGTACAGACCCATAGTGGCATAATCCTTGTAACAAAATTATAGAGCCATATAATTTAAAAATCAGCTAGTTTTTCCCAGTACTAAATAAAAATATATTTTTTTTTTATGTTTCCCGCTGAAAAGTATTGTGTTGGGGGCCCAATCATTAGTTAGACCGACACTGATAATAATAATAATAATAATAATATTAATCTTCTAATGAATATCGCATAAATGTATTATTTTTATAAATAAAAATTTAATGGTGCTATATTAAGTATCTGCAATCATTGAAAAACAAAAATGTTATCTAAGTATAACTACGGGTAATAATATACCTATGCGGAAATATTGCACAGAGTTAACACAACCCCAGCAGAATAATAAATTCTAGATTTTATTGTTTTTGTGAGAAGCGTTGAAATTTTAATCCACAAACATCAGTGGTATTCTTACATTATGCTCCTTGACTTTTATCATCATATTCGGCACAGAAGAAAGACATATTAATAATTGAATAAGTCCTGTAAAATATTTATAATTTTTTTCTTCATTCAAATTGCATGGTCTAGAATTTTACTATTGCAATCACCATATCAAAGTGCATACATTTTTTATATTTTTATCGTAAAAGTGTATGTTATTTTTTTTTTTGTATATGGCGTTGTAAAAACGGAAAAAATTACGTTCAACAAAAGTACGTAATAAAGGTAGTGTACTAATTTAAAAATGTGTTCATATAATCATATGGAACAACGGCAGAGCT
>NC_042495.1:118395506-118396590 GCF_005508785.2 Acyrthosiphon pisum | reverse complement strand
GATCAATTTGATGTAGGTATGAATTGTGTTGCTTACCAAGTAATCGTCAAAATAAGGTTACGTACCACATAAAAACTGTGCATACTACCTTTGTGCTCCAACTACATAATAACGTAACCAGAAGTCAAATTAATATAAAATATGTAAATCTAAAAGCATATTATATAACATACCGACCGAATTTGTTTTCACAAAGAAAATAATGCTTTGTTGTTCCTAATGATGTAAATACTAACCTAATGTTATTATACTTGTGCATGGAATAAAGAGATTATTGCAATGAGAATTAAAAAACAAAATAAAATTTTTTTAAACTTTTATACTTCTATAATATTATATAACTAAACATTACCTAATTTAAATGTTCATACATTATTAAAATTGTATTAAGGCTATAAAATATCAAAATTTATTTTCGTTAAAAACTCCAAGTCTCTAGGATTATTAAAAATTTGTGAAATACCAAATGCAAAAAGTTACGAAACTTTCAGAGCGCTTGTTCTAAGGAAAAAATGATTACATGTTGAAAAGTAAAAAAACAAGAAAAGAAGAAGAAGCGAAGAAGAAAATCACATCATTGTAAATCAAATAGATTTCACCGTGTCATGTTTCACCTGAAAGAATTTATATAAAAACAACTCTAAGTACACATTTTATTTGATTCAATAATCATACAGTTTAAACAGGAACAAAAGTAAACACCCACGTGATAATATATAATTTCGCAAACTGCACAAGTTAGAAAATATATATTATACTATAGCATATGGTGGGTGTGTTATAAATTATAATGTATTATGATGTCTGACGAGATTAACCGTATTTTAATATATATTTTATAACAATGTGCAAAATTGCGTACTCGTTTATAATAATACAGCAAACATTGCGTTACGGTGAGGAAATTTAATATTATTATGAATTGTGTGATATTATCATTAACTGGGCAAATTGTATACTTAATAGCGAATTGAATGTTCACTGGTAAGATGTTTGAGGCACAAACACGTGAATTCGTTGATTTCCCACATTGGATATCGACTTTAAAATAAACATACCTATATTACCTATAATTAGAGATGTG
>NC_042495.1:118394627-118395456 GCF_005508785.2 Acyrthosiphon pisum | reverse complement strand
TAGTTTTTAAAACTTATACCAGATCAAAATATATTACTTGTTATGTAGTATTGTAGCGGTTAAGTAACGGTGTGAAGCGACGATGCATCAAGTCTAATAGATAATGTTGAGATTTAACGCTGTCTGTAATCAATGTATGCTGACTGTTTATATACAATCTAATAAGGTTATATGAGTGTGTAAAGTGATCATCGATTTATGTATTGTCAGATAATTAGGTATAAATAAAATAAATGTAATGCACTCATTTTGTTTTAGGCTTTCCACATTAAATTGAACATAGTGGTCATTTGATCAGATTACCTATGCTATTTTATAATTTTAAATAACTTACATATATAATGAAAAAAAAAAATAATGTCAGTTTGCAACATTCAACAATAAAATGTACACCACTCGAAGCTCGGACCAAACTGATTATAATAATAAAAAAAAAATAATAATAATACAAATTAATACATCAAAAGAATCAAAATTTAAAATTAATGATAATGTAAGAATATCAAAGTATGTATAAACATAATTTCAGTAAAAGTTATACACCAAATTGGACAACAGAAGTTTTCACTATTTCTAAAGTTTTAAATACAGATCCATTAACGTATCAACTAAAAGACAGTTTAAATAATTTAATATTAGGAAATTTTTATGTACAAGTATCGAAAAAAAACATATTTTCCTGATGCCTTTCTCATTGAAAGTGTTATAAAAAAAATAAAAACAAATTATATGTTAAATGGTTAGGTTTTGACAATAGTCATAATTCGTGGATAAATGTAAATGATACTTTTAAATAACTCATAAGAGAATTTGTAATTTAACGAAATGT
>NC_042495.1:118388048-118394527 GCF_005508785.2 Acyrthosiphon pisum | reverse complement strand
TATTGTCATATAAAAATAATATATTTAAAAAAAAGTTACTGTTAGTTACAACTTATATTAATACTAATTGGAACGTTTGATAGGGCATCACATTGTATTTTCACTTTTACCTAATTAATGTATGTAGGTATACCAGACTTTTTCACCACGAACTTTTTAAGCTTCTGACTTTTTTATTGTTTCTCGGACTTTTTTACCTTGTACTTTTTTGTAGTCTAACAAATTTAGAGCATCCATTCTCACTGAATACACGATACTATTTTAAAAATGTATTGAGCGATTATAGTAAATTAAACATATTAAACATAATTTTTATTCTGAAGTTGACAAATATGTTTCGAGCTACTGTATTAACAAATTTTAAATAATTAGGTATAATAAAACAATAATTTTATGTTTGAAATGTATTACATTATTTTTATACGTAGGTATATTGTATATATTATTGTAGTAATTTTTAATTAAGTAATATTCTCGACAAACAATCGTTTTTAATTAAATTAATAAATAATTTACCTTTATTTCGTGGGACTTAATAGAATCATTTATTCGTTGTTTGATTTGTATTTTTTCTTTTTCAGTCAACATATCTGCTTTACTTATGATTGGTATGACATTGACTTTTTCGTGGATATTGAGCATGAATTCTACGTCTATTGGCCTTAGGCTTAAAGATATATTTCGTTTAAGAACGGTATAATATATCGCACATTATAAATCCACAACTTCACATTATACATATACCTGTGACAATGACCGGGTATGAAATAAAGACAACAGTGAACACGATTGTCAACTATGTTCTTTCTGATAATACCGCTTTCTTCAGCGAAATATGCTCGAAATTGTTCGTCCACGTACTCGCAGCATGACCGAATGCAATCATCACTGCTCAAAGACGAACCAAAACCTGAAATAAAAATACAGCTGTTGTTTTTCCCTCTTAAAAGTCAGTTTTCGAAAAAACAATTACCAGGTGTGTCTACAACGGTTAGTCTTAGCTTTACTCCTTGTTCCTCGATGCATAACGTTTTCTTTTCAATTTGTGCGGTCTGAGGAGGTACTGGAATTTTTCAAATATGAGTTAGGTATAATATTATATCTAAGTGTAGATATTTTCAATCGGCATACCATAACTAGATTCATTTCGTTCCTTGTATAAATCGCTCAGGAACAATGTATTTATCAGTGTTGATTTTCCTAAGCCAGATTCACCGACTACCATCAGAGTGAATTCAAATCCTTTTTTGACGGTTTTTCTATGTACTATATCCGGTAAACTACCGAACCCTATGTACTCTAACACAATAAGAAAAAAAATTTTGAGAATTCCAAAATAGTATTTTTATAGTACGATATATTATATTTGTATCCATTCATATTATAATACGTCATAATATGACATGTAAATTAGCTATATATAGCGAAGTGTTATTGTATTTTATCGGTTTGACTATGGTTAAGTGGATGTAACCAAGTTGTTACAATTAAGACAAATGTTGTATGCACCGTATAGAAATTAAACTAATATATAATAATTCTGTAAATAGTAAAACTAACCTGACATTATTCCAGTGTTTAGGACTATCTTACATCATGTAGAAGACAGATCAAAACTTTGTTTAGAAAGCTAATCAAACGTTTGACTAAATATGATTGCATGTAGTAACATCATGTTGTCCCGCCTTTTATTAGCGAACATTCTAAAAAAAAAAAAAAAACGAAACTCATAGTTTAGTAGTATTTCAGCACCAACTTTTTGCGTGCTTGTGTTATTAATATTTGCAAATATTTTTAGTAGAATTATCAAATATTAGGTAGGTAATTTGGATTTTTTTTTTTTTCGTATCAATTTTAACAATTCTTAACAATTTTGTTCAACTCCTCGACGTATTTATTATTGAAGATATTATACAAAATTTAAGTGACCGTAGGAAAAAATATTTCCAACCTCAATAATGACTTAAATAACCGCGGATAATATGAAATGTACACACGACACGAGAATCGTTGGTATAGAGGTATACAGGGCAGTAAAACTCGTTGAACGTGAAACGATACAACAGTACAATATTATGGCACCTATATAATTTACACAATACTGCGGTTTTATCGCAACAAAAGATAAACTAGGTACTGGCGCGTAAAATGGGTGTCGATGGGTTTGGTGCACTGCGATTTCGTGAAAAGTCTATTTTCTAGATTAACAAAACAACGGTCGTACTTGAGAAAAGTCCACTCCGATGGATATAATGCGAACGCTACGACAACAACAACAACAACAGTATTATTGATGTCGTTACACTTATCGTAGTTTTTTTTTTGTCGAACGAGGAGTGCGCCAACGTCAGGCTCCGGGTGCGTATGCGTCCGCGTTGTCACTGAACTCGCAAATCGATAATCTGGCGCGACCGTCCCGGGAGCTCACGCACTCACGCGCCGAAAACACGGGTGGGGATAGGGAATAGTACGATATTATTCATATAGTACGCACACGCGCACTCACACGCTTACACACACAGGAACACACACCCGTCTACATACACACACACACGAGAAAACGATCGTATATTGAATGAAAATGGGGTGGCGGTGCCGGTGGTGATCGAGGGTTCTCCACTATAACAGTAATAATAATAATAATAATAATAATAATGTGTACTATAAAAATAATGTATTATATTGTAACGCGAATGTACTATATAATATATTTTATACGCACGTTGCACTGTCGTGTATTATACGGACAACGGTTTTTTATTGCCGCGATCGCGAGGATAAGGGTGGTATGTGTGTGTGTGTGTGTGACTGTGTGAGAGAGTTCGCGATCGCAAACCAAGTACGGAGATGACGTCATTACAAGTGGGTTAGATAGATGACCTTGATCCAATGCCCATGGTTGCCGACGATATAATAACAATTTGTAATAATAATAATAGCAATTTTTTTTGTTTTCCTTCATTGAAGCCGCAACAACAATGGTTATTGGCTCATGACATATAGTACGTTAATAGGTTAAAATGGCTTATGGTACGATTATGATACGTTAAATATATGTTATATTAGATTGTATACAATTTAGTTAATTCTAAGTATTTAATCATTTTTTTGGTGATGTCTGGATCTGGACCTAGTGCTTCATCCACGATACCTAATGGTTAATAGTATTATATAATACAATAATAGCAGGTACTGTTAATACAAATGTAATTTATTAAGAATGACGCGGTAAAATAAAATGACAAAAAAGTATCTAAGCCTTTAGCTAACAGTAGTGTTGTTATGATATACGTTCTCATGAGGTTCCCTAATTTACATAATGAGCGTAAATAGGGGTCTAGTTTGGACGGCTTAGCAGTCAGCACCCCCTTACAGAAAAAAAAGCAATAATTATAACTTACAAGTTACAGGTATAGTAAACCTATTAAATATAATATAATTAAAACCTATATTTGAGAAACCCCAAACATTACACTACATACAGGTACCAGCTACTGCTACTCCACGAAAAATAAAAAAGTTTTACACAAAATGTAATTAACTCGACAAGTAATACATAACAGTTAGTAAATATAATTTAAGCATCATTAAACTATAATATTATATATAGGTACCAACAATAACATAATTTGACTTATGCCATTACAATTTTATTAAGAAGCTTGGTGCTGGTTTTACAAATTTTCTGCAATTCTATAAAATTTAAAAAATATATTTTATATTTTCGTTTCCACTTTAATTATAATAATTTTTCACTAATCTACTGCTCGATACATATGTAAGGAAGTTGATACGGTGTATCATATCGAAAAAAATGACTTAAAAAGAATAATTCTCAGGCTTTGTGGAATTGTCAGATTTTGAAAACTATTTTTTTATCTGAAAGAAGACCACATTGAACTCCGATATTTATTTTGTTTCAAATAATGATACATAATAAAATATGTAAAAAAGCTTAAAATTGTATTATTTTTGAATACATATGAAACGGTTTGAAATTAAATTATTGAAAAACAGAGTTCAATGTGGCCTGTAGAATATCACCCGGTAGCACCCACTATTAAATAAAAAAGAATTATCAAATTTGGTTGATTTTTCAGAACAGGACCATTCTTCCTGTAGAGTGTATTTTTGTGGACAAAATTACATTGGCCTCAATATTATGTAATATTTTGTAATAAACGTTATTTTAACTTATTTACACATTTTTTTCTTATACTCAAATAGCAAGAATAACGTACAATGCTTATTTTACTAGCTCTTGATATGGGTTATCCTAAAATTAAAGTCAATATAACCAAACATCATCGATTTTACCGAATTCCTGAAACACATTTGGTTTCTGTGTCGCAGTATGCCAGTATTGCAATCTGTTTATTTATTTTACTGATTTAGGTGATTGTAGGAAATTGTGAATTTTTCGTAAAATGTATTAAACAATTCTTTGCCACTTATTATTTTATTTTTGCTTATAAAAGTATAAAAATATACTCGAAAGACTTAATAATTTTATTATACCTTATACATAGAATTTTCCATTTTATGAAGTCTCATGAACAACTACTAAAAATTCTTACCGTAGAAAAATTTGATGAACACAATCACTTATATCTATTTGGTTTTAATTTGGTTATGGTTCTCAACAATATTTCATTAAACAAAAATACAAAATATAAATTTGTCATACCGAAGTTTCACCGTGTATTATGGGTAATGGGTATATATATGTATAATAATTGTATATACTATATAGGCATAACAAAATAATAAAAATTATAATTGTTTGATACTCTATTTACAACATACATGACATGTACAACATAATATTATATTAAAATAATAATAAAAAATGTTATACATATTTACTTATTAATTTTCCATTTTATCTTTATGATTATGATTCGATGTTATTGAATCGGTTACATTCCAAAATATAATAACGACTGCTTATAAAGTTATAACAATATATATTAATTTATATGCGTAATCCCATAAATATTTAAAATATCTAATTATAATAACGATAACTATAGCTATTTAAAATAAACAATTAACAGCTAATAATAATATTCACTTTATTACTCATATATTACACGTATTATACTAAATCGAATACTTTTTCAAATACCAACTATAAACCATAATATTATGTTAATAATTGATATAAGCATTTAATTCATAAAAATAAAATGAAATATGTTCAATTGTTATTTATATTATTATTTAATATCAAAAAAACCGAAAAATATATATTGTGAATAATGATCTATTGCATTTTTTTTTATAAAGGGAGATTTTCTTAGCGTAGGTATCAACCTATGAGTTTTATGCGTACCACAGGTTGAGAAGCGCTGCTATATACTATGTATTTCACTATAAGTTAAGAACGATGATGCTGATGCAATCAGAATTTGTCTTTCGGACTTATTTTCAAAGTTATTTTGAGTATTTTACGCCTATGAAGATTATTCCACAAATCTGCATAACTTTATTAAAATTATATAATTATATTTAATAATGCATTTACATTTTACACGCGTACTTACACTATACAGATCACAATGATTGTACTGAGAGGTGTTTATGATGTAAACTAAAATTTTTCTTTAGTGGGAGGTTGGATAAATGTTGGATAAATGATATTGTTAAAATCCGTATGGCGTGTATAAGCAAAAATAAAATAAAAAATAAAACAAATTTTAGAGTATATTTATCTATTACCAAATTTTAAAAAAAGGAGGGTAAGTGGATGTCACTCTGCTGTACAGTAGATTACAAGTGGGTCACTATATAATGGATGGTATTAAATTTGAATTCAATGATAAAATATCATTATATAAGAAAAACGATTCTGAGCGGAGACGGTATGTCAATCTATTATATAAGTATAAGACATATTATATACCTACTTATATCTATGGTATTAAAAAAAATTGACCTATAATAAATTCCAAATTAATCACATCACAATATTCATTAGGTATTTAATATAACGCGTTATACATCAACATCAAACTGTGATACTATCATAGATATATAATAGTATACTTTAGAAGTTTCATGTACCCACGAATAATATTATACAATCACAACAAAATAAATAAAATAGTTATTCTAGGTATTTTAATATGTAATTTCGTCCAAATTTGAACTTAAAATAAGTATAAAAATAAACTTTGCTTATGTGTTTTTAGATTTTTTGGTAACAGAATAAACTACTTACGTGGAATCTTGTTTTAAATTTTCAATCCTTAGATATAAAAGTTGACCATTTTATAAATGTTTAACTACAAAATAATTATTGAATCTTAAATTTGATAAATTTTGTCAAAATTCGATCTTTAAATGCTTATAAAAAAAAATTGTGCCTATGTATTTTTAATATTTTTCAACTACTATTGTAACAATATATCAGGAACCTTGCATTCAATTTTCACGCTTTTTAAACCAACAAACAAAATTTTATTGATATTTATAGA
>NC_042495.1:118369487-118386817 GCF_005508785.2 Acyrthosiphon pisum | reverse complement strand
TTATAGGTCAATTTTTTTTTAATACTATAGATAAGTATACCTATAATAGGTATGTCTAATACCTAGTCTGTAAAACCGTCTCCGCTCTGAATCGTTTTTCTTATACAGTGATATTATATCATTGAATTCAAATTTAATACTATCCATTATACAGTGACCCTCTTGTAACCTACTGTACAGCAGAGCGACATCCACTTACCCACCTTTTTTGAACTTTAAATGGTAATAAAAAAAACTGTGTCTAAGGATTTTTAATAGTCTTCAAATATCACTGTAACTATATAGTAGGAGCCTTGTATTAAATTTTCAAGTATTTTTACTCAACAAATAAAGTTTTATTGACATTCATAGAAAAAAAAACGAATAATATTAGAAACTGAAAACGTACCTAAACAGTTCAAAACAAATCAAAATATTTTGAAAATTTTATCATGTATAGAAAATGGAAATATAAAACATCAGTGAAAGTTTCATGTATCTACGGTCATTTGTTTTAAAGTTACACCAAAAATCAAAATCAATTTTCTCAAAAACAGGTTTTGCGTAAAAATTCCCGTTTTTTCTTAATTTTTCTTTTGTTTTTCACAGCGGTTTTGAAAACTACTGGAAAAATTTTACTTTTGACCCCCCAAAGTACCAACTAGATTCACTTTCCTATCAGAAAAGATACTGTTGAAGAAAATCGAAGCACTTCTACAACTGTCCTAAAAGGTGATGACAGACACAATAAAAAAAATAATAAAAAAAAAAACACACATCATTGTAAAAACAATATATTCATCGTTTCACTCAGAATCTAAAAATAAGAATATTATCCAGTCGATGACGTATATTTTAACTTTAAAGCGAGTCATGAACATTTTAAAATTTAAAATAGTAAATTGTTGGTACATTTTAAAATGCTCATAACTAGCTTTAAAAAAAAATTTAAAAAAAAAAACTGTATAAAGTAAGACTGAGAAACGCATGCGGTTATGGTGTCCTTTATAAAAGCTGTTATACCTGCCTTCACTATACAGTAAGTTTATTTAAAAAATAAAAATTGCAAAATATTTTACAAAAGGGTATTATAATCCTGATGAACTTCATCCATTCGAATAATTTGTAATAGTTTTTTTAAATTTAAGTTTAGTTCTCTAAACGTTCTCTTTAGACAATATTGTAGTTATAAGACGTTTATACAATTGATTATAGAACAAGAATAATAGTCTATACTCTATTCTATAATCGATGTTATTTATACTTCTCATGTATAATATTATATTATTTTAATAAAATAAAATATTATAAAGCTAGAGCGCCATCTGCTGGTACAAACAGTTCTTTAGGACTGCAAACATTGTGAAGAAGTGATGTTATTCCGAGATCTCGCTGGTGATTTCGAAACTGATATTCAATAAGTAGTGTATAGTATATTATTTTAAATTTTGACCTATCGTCCTCACTCACTAGGGACACTATTCAGTGACGCTATTTCACTGATACAATAAGTAGTAATCGGTAAATGATACATAGCAATCAATGCAACAGTGCTGAGTAATTTTTTTACTTTTTTCATTATTTAAGTCTTCTCTTTAATCCTATGAAATCGATAAGATATCTGATGGAAAATTGGTATTACAATATATTATATTACATAACATGCCATAATCAACACCAATTGACACTCTAAATACTAATACTTTATTATATTTTTTAAACAATCAAACAGAAACAACATTTTCTTACATAGGTAATAAGTATAAAACCTTTGTTTTCTGGTGCCATGTAATAATATTAAATGGATGTACAATGAATATTATATTTTAAAGGAAATTAGGCATCCATTGTATTGGATCATGAAAATTTAAATAATTTTGGATTAAATTACAAATTATTAGAAGGGATAGCACCATATTGTTCATAATATATTTATGTAATAGATCTACAGAAGTATAGAATACAATACCTAATTATTTTTTGAGATACATAATAATGATTCCGCTCCTAGTCTGGTCTCTTCTGGAGTCCCACAAGTAAGTAATTTATCATTATCGTCTATCGGGGTTTTAATTTTTATTAATTACCTATATATAATATGATTAATTTTCCTCCGTCACTGTATATAATATACTGATTGTTTGCAGATGGTCGACAATTATTTATTTTTGTGAAGAATCGCCGAGGACCAAACGCACCTCTACTATACGATTTCAAACGAATAATTTAATGGGACTTTCATAATGGTTTATATTATGTATATAATATATATAGACAAATGTAAACATATTTCTTTTTGGCGTAATCGTAATCCTCTGATAGTCAAATTTCGTAATTAATAACGATAAATTGGAAATGGAATAAAACATTATATGGATGACTTGGGTAATTTATTATCATAGGGTCTCACTGTTTTCAATATTGCGCATATAAATTCCATTTATGAAAAATAGGATACGGACATTTAGGCTTTATTAAAAGAAATAATTGCTAAAAATGTAATAACTTTCAATGCTTAACAACTTTGTTTTGTGTATTGGAACGATCTGGTATCGAATTCGGATTAGTTATTTTAGAACACTAAGCAACTAGGCATAATTGACAAAATTGAAAAATTTCAACAACGCGACGTTTGCTTTACAGATGGTATAGAGCACAAAGTTGATTTCCGATGAATTTCCGAAAAATCCGATTTCTGATGTCGAGTTTAATTCATTGACATCTAAAAGCAATTTTATTAATGTATTTTTTGTGTATAAACTTTTGAATGGCTACATTGTCAGTCCGAATTTATTGCAAAAGATATCTTTTAAAGTACCACGGGTCGCAATACTCGTAATTTTCGTTGTTTCTATTTACCGCAAGTAAACAATTTAGTTCTTTATAAGTAGCACCTACAGTATGTATTGAATATTAAACGCTTGTTAACAATTTAAATAATGTAAAAATTGTGCCCTAAATGTAGTAAGTACTAATGTAGTAGAAACTAATATGTAACATATATGTATTTATTAATGTCATATTTTTTATAGTTATGGATACATGTTATATAATATGATACTAGCGTACAGTACCTGTTTATTTACATGTAAGACATTACAAAAAAAGTGGTAAAGTGAGTGTTTCTCTGCTGTGCAGTACCTAAGTTATTAGTCGGTCACTGAAATGGTTGTCTTAAATTTGAATTCAAAGATATAATATAATATTGTAAATGAAAAACGATTCTGAGCGAAGACTGTCAGTCAGCCTATAATATTTTTTTTTTTTTTTTATTATTTTTATCCCGCGGCAACTTAGGCCATTGGGAGAGGGGAGGTACTGTCGGTTTAGAACGGTAAGGGTGTTACACGTGGGTGTATTTTGGCAGAATTTCGAATGGGGCACCCGTAGGTTTCTGCCATGCTCCGGAGTGGGGGATGGCGGCACTTGTTCTCCGGACACCGTGACTTGCCCGGAGAAAAATGCCGCCCGGTGGCCGAGAATCGAAACCGCGACCGGCAGCGCCGTGGCCGGCGCGTTAGACCGCTAGGCCACCTCGTCCCCCCCTATAATATTACTAAGTATATTTAATGATATTATTGTGAATAAAGTAATTCATAGAAAACCTATTTACGCAGAACCTTGCTTTAAATTTTAAAAATTTGATACATTTTGACAAATATTTTAACTTTAAATGCTTATAAAAAAAAAAACTGTGCCTAGTGTGCCTATGAATTTTTAATATTTTTAGACTGCTATTGTAACAATAAATCAGGATCCTTAATTTATTTTGTAACGCTTTTTGACCCAACAAATAGAATTTTATTGACATTTATAGAAAAAAAAAACTTAACAAACAGAAAATTGAAAATGTCCGTGAACAGCTCAAAATGAGTAAAAACTAAAAGTATTTTGAAAATCTTATCAAGGATAGGAATTGATAAAATAAACTCATGGTGTAAATTTCAAGTATCTATGGTTATTCGTTTTTGAGTTACACCAAAACAATAAAATCGAATTCTTCAAAATTTGGTTTTACATAAAAATTAGCACATTTTTCAATTTTTTTTTCGGATTTTCTTGATGTTTCTTTAAACTACTTTGATTTTTGATTTTGAGCATCCAAAAGTATCAACTAGATTCACTTTTCTATCAAAAAAGATGCTGTTCTCGAACATCAGAGCATTTTACTATCCATATACATTTGATGAGTCATATTTTTGATTAAATATGCAATATATATACATATATGTAGGTATATCTATAATATATTTAAGTAATGCACCTGATTTTAGAATATTACAGACTGTATAATATACACTATACTGGTATTCAAGGGTGAAATAAAATTACCTCATCAGTTTTCTTAGAGAAATTCTTAGACAAATGCGTCTACCGGTAGTAACATATTAATAATTAGTAATAATAATTATGAAATTCCTTAGATCACATACCTATGACATTATGTTATTATAATATACAGTATACACTATGAAACATCTGCTTGCTGCTAACTAACGTTAATATTTTTCATCCGTCGCTTGTCTTACAATTTATATTCACAGAGAAAACTCCTACATCAATACACATCCTTGTTTTAAAAAATCGATAAATATTAAATAATATAATTTCATATTTCAGGAGAGTGCCGACTTCGATAATAGGTAATAGCTATAGGCAGGTACCATAATTTAAGGATTTGAGGATTTAAGGATTGAAGGTTTTTGAAGTGTTTAATATCTTATTATTATTTTTAGATTATAATTTTTAACCAATAAAAATAAGCACTACCCTAACCTAACCTAACCTACGATTTTTATTTTTTATATAACCATAGTTCTCAACCCTCTCTTTAAAGGTATATTTTTATAATATATTTCATGCATTGGTAATATTTATACATTTATAAGCATATTACTATAAATGCAGAATACTTATTGAAAGAAAAATAATTTTGGTGAAATTTGATACAAATACGATTAGCTATTAGTTGTACATTTTTAATCAATAACATTTTCGTAAGTTTGATGCGGTGAAATACATTGATAACCATGATAATATTTTGATTATTTTTAATTTTATCGGGGATCTTAATCGTGTTTTAATATTGTGGATATTGTCATTTTTATTGAAATTTACATCATAAATCTATGTTTATTACGAATTTCTATATAATAACGTATAGTATTGTATCGATATCCTGTTAAGAAATCGTACAGTCTATAAATAGGTACGTGCTTGTATTATATTATAAGTCTTCAAAGTCTTATTCAGTAAACTGAAATAATATTGATGATGGATATTCTAGAGATACGGTCTTATAATTTATTTAACTCGATACGGCGTGTATAGTAAAAAATCTAAAAAAAAACCTGTGCTTTGTTGTAAGCCAACAATCTAAACCAAGCAAAAAATGTCATAAAATAAAATATAACCGACGGCGTTTATAAAAATGTTATTGTAATGATTTATAACTATTTTGCGTACGTGCGTGGCTACTACCGATGATATTAAAATAGGTATATCGTATAATAATTATTTGTCACCGGTTCACTGCGGATTAAAAACCAAAATATTATCCAATAAAATATTATACTTAAAGCCCGTGGGCCATACAAGTATACAACCGACGAGTCAAAATGTCGCCCAATTAGAAAATAATAATATTATGCAACACGGTAATTTTGAATTTTAACGCTCCATATTTTGTGTGGATAATAACTTTAATGTATCTACTGTAAAATACACAATACTAACATAATATATTTATACATATAAACATATTATTATTATTATAATATACGTTTTATAGTCGGCGCATAGTAGTTATGAGTGTTATGACTTACAAGGGATGCTTAGTCAGTGCACACTAAATTAAGGTGTTCCGGGAATATAGAAATTATAATTATTATACCTGCGGCATTGTGTGAAGCACGCGTTGGTAATTTTAGCTAAATCGTAATAATATAATATACGCAACACGATCAACGCGTATGACGACCAGTGAAACGTAAGAGAAAAGAGTAGGTATATAAATTTACATTTCATCGTTTTATAATAATTATTTATTTGTGTGCCCATGTAGGTACGATTATGGTCGTGGCCAGGACACCGAGATGTGTATATAATTCTAATAATATATTATATATATCATAACTATACACATTATATTATAGTATTATTGCCTCGTTACCTCGGTAGTATGTAGAAATGTCTGGTCTGTACCTACTATAAATCGTCATTATCAGAATATTTTATTCATAATATTGTTTGGATTTAACGGCGGACAAACAAATTAGTGTTCCGCATGAGTTGTTGACTCGATACATATAATATATTATTATTATGTTATTATATTACCACACTGATAATTTGCACTGTATAACATAATATGGTAGAAATTAAAAACTGTAAGCTCATTAAACCATGAGACTGAGAGTTCTGATTTCAATCAACTATGATATAATGCTACAAGATTCGAGTGGAATACATACATTCAAGTGTAGGTACATTAATTGATAAAAAAATTCTAGTTCTCAAGTAGGTAGATAACGTCAAAGTTAAAAGAGGGTGTAAACTTCGACCTCGGAAATAAAAGTGGATCACATCACACACAATTTCAACAAATATGTTGTACCTCTGTCGTTTCCCAGATTTATAAAATAAACATATGGTGTAAATTGCATGTACCTACAGTTATTTGTTTTTGAATTACATAAAAATAAGAAAATGGGTACATGAGAAATCGAGTGAAATCAAATTTTTTTTCTCAGCGCTTTATTACTGGAAATGTTGTACTCCCCACCCTAATGCACCAACAACATTCACTTCCCTATCGAACAAGGCATTGAAGTTGAAAATCGAAGAATTATTTCGACTACTTATCGTGTACATAGACACAAAAAATGAAACACATAACTATAAAATCAATACATTCATCGGTCTGCTCAGAATCTAAAAATTGTATCCATCCTTGTATGGACGGGGATGGAAATTAATGAAATTAGTATTTTACTAGTGGAAAAAAATCTTGAGTTGAGCTTTTATCGAATTTAAATCTAATTCTTCGCATTCGTATCGGAGTAGCAAAAGATTTTTTTCTAGAAATCTAATTTTTGCTAGTATTTGATCTAAGGCACACTAAAAAAAAAAAATACGAAAAAGTATTAATACAAGTCTGTATAGTTTACATTTTCATTATTTTTATTCATATGTGAAGAGAAAACATTCAAAGGAATATATTATGGGCTGCAATAAATATTATGTTGAAATGAACAAAGGTATTATATAGGTATATATGTTTTTGTTGTTTCTAGCATTCAAGTAAGCATACAGTAAATGCCATAATATACATTAATATTTCATCATACAATTTTAACTTTCTGCGAGTTATAAGAGATTCTTATTCAGATGTACATAAGATCTTAGTTTAAATCCGTATTTTATGTTTCATTTAAATGACAGATGACACGATTAATTTGTCTACTAGCTATTTGCAATTTTAATATAACATTCCTTCTTTTAGTTGCACACTTCGTTTATTTTTCATTCTCGAACATTATATTATGCTCTTAAAACAATCACGCACATACCTTATTTGAAGTTACGCTATACCACTCCGTTGCTCTTAAACGTCAACGCATTGATGAAATCATTAATCATTACTATTGGACATTGGTAATCAGTTTGATTTTTAATCTTTAATTATTGTCACTTGTCATTAAAATAACCAGTTTGTGGTTTGATCATTGAATTAGTTACCTAATCTGTAGATGATGGACTGAGACAAGAAAAGTTGACTCTGGGAAGAAATAAATCTACCTAGGTACCTAAAAGTGAAATGTTTTGTTGTTCAATCAGAAACAATTTTATAAAATTTAAGAGTATCACCTGAAGAGTTATCTACTGCAGTATAGTAAAAAAAATACAGGTGTTACTTAATAAATTACTATTTTTAGGCTTATTAGTTATTATAGACGTATGGTTAATAAGAATCTAGGCAAAAATCCAGAAAAAAACGACGGGAAAAGAGCCACAAAGAAGGTTCTTAATTAGCTTCTCTTCTTCTTCTTCTTCTTCTTCTTCTTCTTCTTCTTCTTCTTTAGCTGTAGCTACTCATTAATTTTCTGAAGTATAATTAAAAGAACTAGACTAAATATTTATATATTATATATTTAATATAAAACCATTAGTAAGGAATATTATCCTTATTGTACATACAATTTAATAACCCAGTAACTCACTCATCGTTACTAATCTAGAAATATTAATTTATATATTTTTTTTATAGGCACCTACCGAACAAATAAAAATTTATTATAATATGATTGTGTAATAATTAATGAATTAATATTAAAAGTTTTACAATTGGGGAAATATTTAATTTTATTACCTATAGGTACTATTATAGGCTATAGGTACTATAGTTCTTACATGACTACTATACGTTACAACATAATATAGTTCGTGTAATAAAATACCTATAAGATTTAATTGATAACATATACCCGGAGCGATTAATACATATTTTTGTGTTAATTATAAACATTAATTTAATTTTAATTAGAGTTGTTATAGTTTTCAATAAATATATGAACTGAATAATGAATATCCAATATCCAATATATGTACCTATTTTAATATTTTTTTCTCTTTGTCTTCTTCTCTTGACAAAGCTTCTCTACAATATCACATAACTTATCTTGTACGAATTCCTCCAAATTACCTACAATACAACGCAGATTCTGTATTGAAATTAAATTATCAGCATCTGTGTTGCTTAGTTTATTATTCCCGGAATGTAAAACAGGAAATATCGAGTAGAATAGTAGATCATTGTTTGCGTTCTTCGTAGATTTAAATATTATGTCATGACATTTTTTATTTTATGGGTTATCATTTATATTGTTAAATTATTTTGTTTTTATGAAAAATTTATGACAAGGTTAAAATGTTGTCTCTACAGTTAGTTTTTGCAACTTTTATGGTTAAGTGTAAAATTTTGATTTTATCTTGTAAAAGTTTGTCTTCAGATGTTGTAATTTTGACATTATATTATATCTTGTGGAAAACCAAATAATTGGCATATTATACTGTATTATATTATTATAGACAAAACTGTTCGGTTTATGTGCCATTTGTTCGTAATATTACTAATACTTACATTAAAATGTTCCAATATTAAAAAAAATTCTTAATAATTTTAATGTTGATTTATGGTGACATAATTATATTTATTTTTTTTTGTGGGTATAGTATTATAAATTATCAAGACTATGTGTTTCTAACTATGTTGTAATACTACATACTATTATTATGTATTTAAAACGATATTTGCAAGCATTCTGTACATATTTTGGCTGTAAATATTATTTTTTCATTGGGCTCTGCTTGTTTAAATAAATACGTTTTTGTATAACATCAATATTAGATTATATGAGTATTTCACAAAATTACTGTAGCTTACAGTTCACTAGGCAGCGGTATGTATTAATTAAGAATATTTATAAACCATATACGGTACCAGGTTGTTGAGAGATAGTCACTAGTCAGCAATACAATTTCGATGCACTCTACGCATAGGTTAATATTGAATTATCGTTTTTAGTAGGTATTTTAGAAGAGCTAGGTTTAACTAGAAATGGGAAAATGTTATGTAAATTTTACAATTTGTTTGATGACTGAGAATTAAATTAAATTAATCTCAAATTAGTATTTTATTTATTTATTTTTTAATTTAAAATTTTAAAAGACACTCAACTCATACATATTACTATAGGTAAAGCATATTTTTATTTATTAGCTTTGGAGTAAAAATAAAATTGAGAGTAAAAAAATTACTTTAAAGTATTGTTATTATTAAAATCACTGCCAGAGATGAAAACAGTTAACAGTTTAAAATTAATCATACTGAAATAAATATTCTTGTAAAAAAAAAATTGAATTCTGATGTATTGAAATTTCCATTTTTATTACATACATCATAATATTATAATATGTAATATGTAATATTATAATCTATGGTTTTTTTTATGCTCATTAAACTGTAAATTATAATTTCAAATCTGTCATAATGTACCTAGTTATTATTAATGCAGAATATTACATCTTAATCGACAGCTTGTGTTTGCATAGCGTAACAAGATACAGCGGATACGATGGTGCAGAACGAGGAATATATAACGTGTATAATAATTAAATTCAAAATATCTAGCAACTAATACGTATATTATTTGACGTACATTACCACGCGGAACGTGGTTGTCGAGTGATTATGGATCTCAATCGAGTGAAAACCATCAGTGACGATAGAAGATGGTTGATTTTGATTCAAAACTGTACATTACATAATATTATTATTGTATATTTTATAACACTATACAATAACAGTAAATCGACCACAGTCGAGTCTCGGGGCTACATGTTTTTGTGCGCAAAACTATGCGACAAGTCCGTCCTAAAATGATGTGTGTATGGCCGTATGGGATAATTGCCAAAGTTCCAGAGTTCCGAGTAAAAAGTGTGTCTGGATATAGAACAGTCCAAGTGCTTTCGTGTTTGTTTACTACCATGATGGTATCCCGGGTAATCATCATTATAGGCTGACCAATCGATATAATAATATTATATGCTATTATATTATTATCATATAATATTTAATCGAATTTTTTGTTTCCCCCGTTGTGAGGATATAACCTTGGTGGACGTTTTTTTTTATCTGCAGCGTGATAATTACCAACGTCAAAGACCATTCAAAGTACTGTAAAATGAGTTTTTTTGTATTATCGGCTACCGGGTTTTCTGCCGGAAAAACTCGGCCCGTAAGATAATAACAGTTACACAATCTTTGTCGGTATAATGTTCAATCCAAATACCGCTCACTCACTCACTCACTCACTCACTTACTCATCGCTACATCTCCAAGACTACAAAAACTACGATCAGGAAATTTAGAATAGAGGATCTTCTAATAGTCTAATGATCTAAATGTGCAATAAGAAAGGATTTTCCGATTTTCACATTTTAAAGAGGTTAGCATTTTAATGTGTCTAATTGTGCTAATTAGGATATAATTAGTATTATTATTTGCATATATATAAAAATGGTGGCCATTGGTTACTCGGGTAGAACTGGTAGAGAGCATGCATCAAATCGTTGCGTTTACATGGCCTCGATTAAAATCGGTAGCTTATAAATTATAATATACTCAAAGACTACTCAATCGAATTTGACGAAAATCTCATTGATTATTTTTAGAGATATCAGAAAAGTTTAGATAGTAAGGAGTTTAAATAACGTTAAAAAATATACGCCACCAAGTGCAAAATCCAATCCTCGGAAGTTGGTTGCACATCTATCGGGCGAATTATTTCACAAAGCTACGTACACTGAAGCCGAATTGTCCGTGAACGGAGGTACATACTAAAACTGAAACACACTTAAACCAAGATACACCAGCGTATATATTATACTATAATAATATATGATTTGTCACAAAAACAAACTGTACCCGAGCAAAGCCGGGATATTCAGCTAGTTTCACATAAAAACAATAACATTGTTTTCGGTTTTGTTCTCCAACGCATTTCTAACATTTATCACCAACGAATTCTACGAACCATTGACCTTTTATGTTGGTGTCAGCTGTAGTGAGTAGATAAAAGAACGTTATTTCCGAGGGCACACGTGAATAACCTACAGGCGAACGAGTATTATATCAGGGTGCTGGTATCTTCTCGTTGACAAGTCTTTTACAGCGGTGGGTCTTTATTTTCCGTCTTTATTCAAGTCCTGTTCCAGATATTTCGCTCTCAGATGCAGCAATTGTATCGTTCTTTAAAATATAAATGATAATTTGTATACAACAAACATACATAATAATATTATGTTTGTTATAATAGTACCGAATGAACCGAATTTCGCTTCAAAATAATAAATTAAGACAAGAAATATTTTAAACAACAGATAATATTATAATATTGATGCTGATGGAAATATTACTATTGAATCTATAATATAAACGATTATTGATCGCCATTCGTGATATTATGTAATAAATACTTTACAATAATTGAACGCACTTTTATAAAACTTGCACCTGTGGCCGGCTGGTGGCTGGTGACCCTTTAGGGCTAGTTGTACCAGTCTAGTTTAAACTCGAGATCATCTAAACTTGGATTAAAAATTAAAAGGAATTGAAAATTTGCTACGTTATTCAATGGTATTTTAAACTAAAGATATATAGTTGAACCAGGTCTTATCAGAGCGATAAGTGGATTCTATGAACGTTGGAAAAACTAAGCCACTTCAATATTATTACTATCAGTGCATTATCATTTATCACTCCTGTTTAAAAACACTGGAAATATTTAATATAGCATATATAACTAGGTATTAATTAATCCATGAACATTAGAAAATATTCATAAATTCAGAATTAATTTTTCATACAAACACAATAAATTAAAATATACATTAAAAATTAATACAATTAAAAAGTTAACATTAACTTTTCATACAAAGAAAAGAAAAATCTGATTGCCTTGGTAAAAAAAAAAATTATGTTTACTAGTCTTGTAAGACATAATATATGTTTTGGTCTTACACTGAGCTTAAAAAAAATCTAGTTTAAACCATTCTGGTACAACTGGCCCTTAGTTCTTAGTATTTGGGCTGACGACGGTAAAGGTAAACTCTATAATTATACTTGTTACCTCGAGCTGACGAAGCCGTCGCCGATGACAGAAATAAAAGTCCGGATCTGCTTCTAGTTCCGGGTTGGATCTGCTAGGTAGCTCGTAGTCATAGAGCTAACTGACTTAATAGTGTTCATTGGAAATATAACTTCAAAGAAATTATCTCGCGAAAAATTGCAACTCCACCATTTTAGTAGTCTTGGAAATTATCGAACAACCAAAAAGTCTCAAAATGCTTAGTTAATTATACTTAACTGTAATAAGTTACCAAGTTTCATATGTTAATTTATTTCGGACATGAAGAAAACACCAAATGAAACTAAATTACTTAATTTATTCACGTACAATATTACGATATTGGCTTTCAGGTGCCATTTAAAACTTTAGAATGTCCATTGAAACTCCAGAAATAAATGTATTATAATTTTATAGAAGTACTTTATTCTCAGAACTGTATAAACTGGAAAATCCGGGGAGAAATTCGTGCATTTTAATCTGGGGTTCTTAAACTACTAACAATCAATAAATAATAAATATAAAACAATTATAAATATAATAAAAGTCAAACAAAAATTGGTTTATAAAATGTAGAAAAAAAAATAAACGTTGAATTACTTAAATCTAATCAAAATTAATATAGTCCATTATATAATAAAATAAATATCAAAATCAAAAAGTCAGTCAATAACAATAAGAATTTAATAGTATCAATCAAATTTAATAAAAAAGTAAACAAACGTTGAATCACTTAAATCTAATCAAAATTAATATAGTCCATTATATAATAAAATAAATATCAAAATCAAAAAGTCAGTCAATAATAATAAGAATATCAATCAAAATGTCAGTAAAAATTTAAGCCGTAATATCAAAGCCCAGACTCCCTTATAATTAATATATAATGGACAACTCCTGCAAATGAAATAACAATTCTACTACCTAAGTACCTAACCAATGTAGTTGGACACAATATTCATGTATACCTTCTTTAAGGGAGGCAACTAAGGTGCCCCGGTATGAACATAGACAACTATTGTTCTTTATAATAAGATTAAAATGTCGTTGTACGCGATGTTTCTGATAGTATAGAATATTAGAATAATGCAAGTTTCATTCAAATTAAATAACTATTTTAATTTTATTTTAGAAGTCCTATTAATTTAGTGTAAATTAAAATTATTATATCAATATAAATATGCAGGAGAGCAAGTATTATCAGTTTTTATCTAAAATAAAAAAATGAGGTTTAACAAATAACTCAAGCCAGAAAAGTCACTGTACTGTATACTTTTTTTTTTTTAATTCAAACCATTAAATTACTTATCTAAACATTGAACGTTGTTATTATCATGATAATAGAGGCACTATGATTCAACCATAAAAATGTATTATTGGAAAAACACGGGGATTCCAGTTTTTGTATTATACATATTTGTATATTGTATCTAAACTTTTTTCCAGATTACTTTGAACAGTAGGTTCAACCTAAGGTAGGTGGTGGAATTTTCATCAACTAGATCCAATTGTCTACCCGAAATCATGCCCTAATTTGAAGATTGAGCATTGTTAGAACTTCTTAAGGTCACAACAGACACAAAAATATGAATAATAAAAAACACACATCAATGTAAAACCAATACTTTCATCGCTTCGCCAAGAATCTAAAATAACAAGCAAACTAAAATTAAAAAGATCCATTAAAAAACCAGAGAAGTCACTCTATTAAATAGTAGGCTTCACGTGCACCTCATCATTGAGTAAGACGTCATTGTGGTGCGTGTGTTTAATTTGAATTCAATAACCAATCATTGCAAACGAAAAACGACTCTGAGAGGTAATGGTATGTCGAGCTCTATTTCTGGGAAAACTTTACAATTTAATTATATTACTATAAAGTATAATTGATTTATTTTCCAATCAATAATACGATACCTAGGTTGTAATTTTTTTAGAAATCAATGCATATATTATATAATATTATAATAGTACAAAAAATAAACGTTGAAGGAGATGACCTTATTTTTTGTTTAAATATACAACTTTGTCAAAATTTGAATATAAAATATTAAAATGTCTGTTAAAGAAAAAAAAGTGACTTGAAATGCTTGGTAATCATAAGAACTCTTGTTAAGTTATTAAAAAATACCAATAACACATAGGAACAATTATTTTAGTAAGCTTTTAAAGTTGAAATTTTTATAAAATTGGATATTTAAGCGAAAATAGTAATGATTTCAGTTATTTATTTTTATAATTAAAATAATATTATTCGTAGGGACTTGAATTCACTTACCATCATGTAAACTATTATATAAACATAGTGTATATACTATATATTATATAATACGATGGAGTTTTCAAAATAATTAGATTAATCTTAAGTTATTTATACTATGAACCTATTCAAACCGTTCTACGGTTTACGTCGGTATTGGCTTAAGTACCTATAATAAGTCTATAACATCTAGGTAGTAATATTATCATAATACTAGAATTATTATTATCTTATACATATTATACTATGTAATTGGTTTTTAAATATAGTATAAAATATTAAAATATCTTTACTCATATAGGCCAACTGATTGTCTTCGCTCATAATCGATTTTCCTACAATGGTATATGTTATTCTTATAATGGTAATTTATCATTTAATTTAAATTTAATGCGTATTAAAATAACTTTGATGAAAAAAAAAATTGCATAAAAACGTACCAGAATAGTCAGGAAATAAAACAATTTATTTGAACAATATTTCGACGCTAATATGGCTGCCATAAATTTTTTTCCCTTAATAGTTTTGCAGTCTTTAAACGTGTTTTTAAACACATATTTTTGAATATACATTTTGATTACATTTGATAAAGTCAAATACGAATATATATTTGCATTTATTTACAATTCTGATGAAATTTTAATTTCCATCAAAATCAGTCCAGTGTCGAAATACGTAAATAATTTTATTCTATTCAGATATTTTTATGTACCTACGTCTTTTTTTTTTTTTTTTTTCCTTTTGGAATCGTGGCCAGGGAAGGAAATATGGTGTTCCCGTTGCGGCCTCCCTGGTCACATCGTTTATTAACAACAATAACAAACAAATACAATTTTACATTTTTACACAATACATGTTATTATACAAACAGAACTATGGGGGCCTCTAACCACCTTGATTGTGGCCTTCGGCCTACAGAGATTATCTTAACTAATGCTATGTTCTTCGTCGATGTAGGTACCTACGTCTACAGTCAGAAATGAATCATTATTTTATTCATCGTTAATGAAAAATATTATCTTATTAAATCATTGCACTATAATTTATAGTTTATGTCTTGAATTATTTTTTGTTTTGATAACAAGGCCCAATCAAAATTTAGTTAATCATAATTCATAATTTCATTTATAATTTGGTAAATAATTGGAAGAACGAGCAATAACCACTCTACCGAGACCTTATTTGCTGCACGTATGACTGGAGCGATTTTGTGAACACTTCGTGAGCGAGGCATTTCAAATCAGCCCCATGTTTTAAACAATTTTAAAAAAATGCATGCACGTACGCACACGCGTCACACGTCACACAGCTGAACATATCGTACTGTAGTTATAAAATTATTGTATTTACCACATTTTAGAAAAAAAAAAAATAAAAAAAATATGGGAAACAGTTACCAATAAATTGCTTTTTAATGTCTGTATTTATTTCTATTGTAAACATAGAAATAGGTGGATGTTTTTTATTTCCACTCAACATAATTGATTTATGTTTTTTCCCATGTGCGTGATCTTTTAATACAGTTATTTCCGATTTTATTGTCTACTTACAAAATTTGCAGTATATCCTTCATAATCGTTCGATGTAACTGGCATTAACCGCATATTAAACAAGTTATTTTTCAGCCATACTCTGCCCGAAATTTTTGTAAACGATATTTTGGTTTTTCACTCTTTGCCATATCACCGCATCTGTTCATTCGAATTTTTTTGGAGTTGATGGGTTACTATAATAGCGCTACTATACCTTGGAATATTTGGGTGTCGTATATGCACCTTTTGGTGATATACCTCTATCGACACTTGAGTCATCAAAACTTATTTATCATATATTAATATTATCTGCAGATTTTAGTTAAAACTTAAAACTTATTACCTAGGTTGGTATAACATTAATATCGTATATACATACACAACTGTAGGTACCTATAGTCATCTGGCTATAATGAAAATAAACAACTTCCGTTTTAAACGCTAAAAACGAAATAATATAATATTAAACGATGCCATATTGTTATAAATAATAATAATAATAATATCTTGGACCATAGTAACAAGATTTGTTTATTTATCTTTAAGTTTTTAAAATTAATTATTCACAAAGCAATATACCGGACGAGTTAAGAGAGAAACGCTGGTTAAAAGAATATAAAATAATATCATCGGGGAATGTCCAGGAACTGGAGTGGCGCCTATAATACAATAACGAGACATACTGCACGGAGGACAAAGAGAGGACTACCGGCGGGCTGTCGGACCTGGACGCCACGGGGCCGATCGCGAGTGGACGCGGTCAGCCCCCTTGCGGTGACCCGGCCACGTTCTCGTTGGGCCGCGACGACGGCTAAAGGGTTGGTGTACTACAACGTAATAATTATGCGGGCCGACCCACCCGGCCGGTGG
>NC_042495.1:118348084-118368898 GCF_005508785.2 Acyrthosiphon pisum | reverse complement strand
CATCGCCGCGGGTCCGGCACGCACGGCCCGCACACCTCGATCTGCAGCCAGAAGCTTTCTAGTCCGAACCGCCCGGCCGACAGCCTGCCTGCCCACAGAACGAACACTGGCGGGTCGGTTTCACGGACGCGGGCAGCATTTCCATGGTGGTGGTGGTCTTCCGGCAAAGGCGGATTTCTAGACTCGTCCTCTACTTGACGGATGCTGATCCCGTGCAGGCTGTTGTCGCCGCTGTTGTCGCCGCTGTATGCCACAGTAACCGCCGTCGAGCACCAGAGCATCCTCCTCTCGCTCCGCCAAGAGTACTGCCGGCTCGGGTCGGCCGCTGGTTGTAGTGCACCTCACGCCGTCGTCAAGGCCCGACGAGAACCCCCGCGGGGGTGGTTTGGTGGCCGTCCGGTGTCCTGGTCCGACAGTCCACCGCAAGAATATGTCCTCTCGTCGTCCTTCGTGCAGTATGTCCATGAGCCGGACATTCCCTGATTTACAGCCAGCGTTTCTACTCCACGGTTTGCCCGAGTCGTCCGGTTGAACAAAAAAATGTCTTAGATTATATTTATTGTATTTAAGAATGTTTTAGATTAATAAAGAAAATTGTATGGATTAATATTGATTATGATATTATTATTTATTTTTTTTTTTGTTCATAACTGATAATAATATATATTTACTTATAACTAAAATAACTAATATGACACACGTTCACAACGTATACCTTGTACAAAATACAGAGCCAATAAACGTGAAGCGAGTAGTTATGTAAAATTGTTTTCAAGAAGTGTCTTTGTACACGCGCATGCATCGTACAACATAAACAACAACAATAATGTAAATCAGGAATTGGCGAAATACTTTCAAAAATTGTCTTAAAATACGAAATGAATTTAATGAGTAATTATTGTTAAATACAGAATACTATATAGATCCACTTGGGAAAAAAACCTACATACCTAATTCAATAAAAAATAAATTGTAAATTGTTCAAGTGTTTTCAATAAATTGATGGTTATTTTACAAAAGCCTAATCGTTTTGATTTTTTCCGAAAACGTTAACCTAGTCTGAGTTATAAAACATTTATTCAACCAGTTCTAAGTCGTTGTATTGAAACGTATTAAAATATGTGTCTATTAATCAGTGGTAATACGTTGAGTGCAAAAAACAAAAATTACTTATTTAGTATTTACTTAGATTATTTAAAAAAAAATTAATACTAAGCAGGTAGGTACATAATAATAAATAGTACCTACATAAATATCTAAATATTTAGGTAATTTAAAACTTTTATTTTTTTTTATCCTCTTTATACATTTTAAGCATTGTATAGGTACATACATGTAATGCTAATGAGTAATTATTATTATAATTACTATCATAACTTCAACACTATTGAAGCCTACTATAGGATACTTAAGATTATTACTTCTATAGTATTATAGAAGTAATAATTAATAATAATAATGTAGTATAAAATATAATTATAATAGTATGCACGATTTAAATACAAGTTACACTGTATAATACATTTTAAAAGCAAACAGTATAAATTGTAAGTACAATATACAATTATTATTATATTACAAATTGTATAAGTGTTTGAATATATAGGTAGCAACCATTGGCGCAAATAGGTGGGGGCTTGGAGGGACTTAGTCCCCCATATTTCTGCCAAGTCCCCCCAGTTCAAAAGTAAGTAATTAGTACTGAGCATATATAATTTTTAGAAAATATTATAGGAGGAGCTTTAGTCCCCCCCCCCAAAATAATTTGTCTATTTGCGCCTATGGTAGCTAATAAATAAATATAAATATAAGCGGTTCAAAAACTGTCCATCCCCGACAGTAATTATTAGGTACTGCTGTCATTTAAACAAGTTTGCCTCAAATGCCTCAGCCGTCTCACCCTTGCTACACCCCTGTGAATAATATTAATTATTAAATAGATCAAAGAATATGACGGAATTATCATAATAATATAATTATAATATAGGTAATCTAGAGTCGATTAGGAGGAATTCGGAGAATTAAAAACCATAATACTTAAATGTGTGTCCCTTCGTTTCTTATTAATTTATTTTCCCCGAACGGAAATGGCCAGCTTAATAATTATAATATTATTAAATATATAAATATTATATAAGTCCGATGACGTAACACGGCCGATTTTTATCAAACCATTCGTAAAAATAAATAGTAATAATTGAATATATTAATATTATATTAAATACTTTTTTTTTGACCTGATACTTGTCTTATAATATATAATATGTATATATTTATAGTGTTATATAAATGTAAACAACTAGTGAAAGCCTAACCTAACCTAACCTACAGAGAACGGCTATAATAATTATTTTGTACCTAGCTCGCGTGGTAGTTGAGCTGTTTATTTAGTGATAATTTTTATAGTTTTCGAAAACGACTGCTCTGATGCATATATAATAGTATATTTTATAATCTCTCATCAAACGCCTTAGGTGCTCGTGTAATTATTGAACGCGTATAATATACATAAAAACATTATATTATAATCATAGGCGCAAATTGAGGGGGCTTGGGGGGCTAAGCCCCCCCCCAAAAAAAAACATAGGACATACAATTTTAAAATGCTATATTGCAATGGTCTGCTTGCCTTTAATATATTGAGCTCCCCCCCCCCCCCAAGTCAAAAGTTGAAATTGCTCCTATGATTATAATATTATGCCGATAACGTAGAATATTGACAGTCTATCCATATAATATTGTGTATATTTGACAGGGCCGGATCTAGGGGGAGAAGTCGGGAATTTATCCCCGGGTGTATAATTTTCGTGGGTGTATTTTTAAGGTTTTAAATTTGTAAATTGAAAATTGAAAATGGACTTTAAAACAAAAGTCAAAACTAGGTGCAAAATAATATTTTACAGGAAATGTGTAATATTTGGTATGCGAATAAAATAAAAAAATTTATTTTTAATCGAGATAAGTAATAACTAGGTAATAACATTGATTTAAACATTAAAAAGGACAAATATGAAATAGGTACGCAGACCGTGGAAATACAATACCCGTCCGCAACTGTCAGCGGGAGTGACCGTACAATCGTTGAACTATAAGGTTAAACCACCAAATTGAGCTGGTAAATCAGTGGGTTAGGCGTAACCGAGGTTTAAACTTTGATTAATGCGTACTATCCGATTAGTGACATAATAAAGTGTGGTAAATGACATTGTTTTCTTGCAGAATTTTATAATATATTATGTAGATAGTTATTTAAAATGTAATCTTAAAAATGGCACTATTAATTGTAATTCATTGTTATGTAATTTTAAATTAACAATCATATATTTTTTCAAATAGGTAAGTACTGCATAAAATTATGTACTAGGTACATACAATGTTACTTAGTTACTACTGATTTAATTGTTTTCTGATTATTTATTAAACTATACATGTTCGTACTTTCCAGTAACCTAATTGTATCAAATACCTAGGCAATAGGGGCAGTTGCCCTGGGTCCCACGGTTCAAAAATATTGCTGCATGTTACTATTACGTCCCAAAAAGGTATATTTCACAAGTAATAAATTTAACCGGTAACTTGAGTCCCGTTTTAGCAAGTTGGCTATATAATTATTATCGATATTATCTACTAAAATAGATCGTTATCGTGTCACTAAAATCGATAGTTCATAAACTACTGCATAATAAACGTCACTATTTGTGAGATGGTGGGATAATATTCTGAAAAACATTTATAATATTCGTATATTAATCCTACCAAAAATTCCAATAAATATAGAAGATTTACACAACGTATTACAAAAGCACCCTGACTTACAGCTGAAAATGAAAATTTTCTCCTAGTCAATGACAGGCAAAATAATATATTATTTTGTTGTGATAAAAATATAAATTTGTTAATAAAATTGAAAACAATTTACGTCGATGGCATATTATTTTAATACTGTGCAAAACATATTTTGCAAATGTTTTCAATTCATGGACTCATTAATTAATGATTATTATATAGGTACCTTTAGCATTTTTTTTACTTCCCGATAAAGAAAATCAAACATATATTAAAGCATTTACACACTTACGTGAAGAGTGTTCAAAGCGAGAGTTTATATTTTCACTAGAAACTGTATTTGCTGATTTTGATATTTCAATACAAATGTTTCAGCTATTCAAAAAGTTTTGACAGAATCTAAAATTAAAGAATGTCGCTTTCACTTTGCCTAATCTTGGTAAGATTTAATGCTATAAACTAGTACAAATGTCATACCTAATAAATAAAATCTACTTTAAAAATTAATTTATACTGAAAACACCATATATTAACCGGTTACAGAACAAACCTTATGTTTAAAGACAGTCACAGAACCTCAGAACATTACATATACCATTATAACATATAACCAAAACCAATAAAAAAGCGGCCAAGTGCGAGTTGGACTCAAACTTGAAGGGTTACAAGTAGCAGCAAGTAATATAAATAATAAGTCGTTTCGTTCGGCCGGCACGAACTTTGGTCCCACCACCAGGTCCAGCAGAAGTCTTATCTAATATTATAATAATATAACCCTCTCGGATAAACGCAGTTGGGAACCTGCCCCCCCCCCCCCCGCGCGCTCTGCACCCGGTACCGATCAAGCCACGCCCCTCGTGAATTATAATTATTATTTACTTATTATACTTATTTATTTATCAAAAAAAAATTTACTAGATCTCGTTTGAACTAATTTTCGGTAGAAGTTTGCATAGTAATGTACATCATATATTTTTTTTAGTTTTATCATCCTCTTATTTTAGAAGTTATGGGGAGGGGCACACATTTTACCACTTTGGAAGTGTCTCTCGCGCAAACTATTCAGTTTAGAAAAAAATTATATTAAAAACCTCAATATCATTTTTGAATACCTATCCATAGATACCCCACACGTATGGGTCGGATGAAAAAACATTTTTGAGTTTCAGTTCTAAGTATGGGGAACCCCCAAAATTTATTTTATTTTTATTTTTGTGTGGAAATCTTAATACGGTTCACATAATACATCTACTTACCAAGTTTCAATAGTATATTAATTTTTATAGTTTCGGAGAAAAGTGGCTGTGACACCCGGATGGACAGACAGACGGACATGGCGAATCTATAAGGGTTTCGTTTTTTGGTACGGAACCCTAAAAAGATAGCAGTCTGCAGGTTAATAGAAGACAACAAATAATTTACTAAGTATACATTATCGGTATTTGGATTTTTGGATTTTAGTAAAATTATTAAATTATCGTATTTTTATGTACGATAGTAAAGATGTATCCTACATAATTGTATACAATCATGAAACACTCGTATACGTGTAATAATTATCGTACGGATGGCAACCCTGACACACACACACACACACATACACATAGGGAATTGTCATGTACATATGGATTGAATGATGAAAATTAATTGATGCAGTAATAATATTTGAATATATAAGTTGCGACTGGTATGAACGATACATGACGTCGTATCATGTCGTAGTGACAATCGTCAAAATAAGGCTTAGTGGAATGGATCGATAGTAGTTCGAACGTGTTTGACCAGAAAACTACTTTAGAAAACATATGCAGCGTCCTTACGGTCACCTCTGTTATAGTGATAAAATTGACAATATTTTAACCCCCACAATAAAATGTGTTAATAATTTAATTAATCAATATAACAGCGTGGACGACGAGAAAAACCCGGAACAAACTAAATTATTTATTCGTTTCCGGTATTGATTTTCTATTGTTATTACAATTATTGTTGTACATAAATCATTTTGTTTCGTTTTTGTTTTATCGTTTTCATAATTTGTTTTGAAATACATAATTTATAGCTTTATAGGTATATCTACTATTTTTATATTTATTTAAGAAGTAATAAAAAAACCATTACAAAAAAGGGGTAACGACACGTCATGGCTCACGCAGTTCTAATGTCATTCACCAATAATCGCACGAATCATAAAATGCTGATATAATATAATACTTTATAATATAGATCTATAAAAGTATAATATCATGGATGTGAATAATTTTATTTATGTTATGGTGGGTAGACCAATTTTTTTCGAAATGTATTCAAGTTACCTCTTTTGCGATTGAACCGTAAATAATACTTTGAAATACGTATGGTACTTTCGACATAACTCTTTAAGGACGTGTTTTATACAATGATCGCCGTTTATTCGGCTGATATTATTATAATGTGAACGTCGCACGTAACCACGAAATTGGTGCCATTAAAATGTTATACGGGAAGCGCGTTCATTATCTGAAATATGGATCGCAGACGCGTCACCGAAATCATACTTGAGGATTTTCGGTTTGCGAAATATGCGTTTAATTAAAATTCTGTTTGCAAATTCACAATATCCATACTAGCTGGTTGTTGTCTAAAACGATATTGTTCTTCTTAGCCGGTCGGGTTAACGTTTTAATTGCTCTGGTTCTCAATCATTGCACAGGGTTGTAGACTGTAGTGAAATAATATACGACATTTCGAAATTAATTTTAATAGGGGCTGAGCTTAAAAATATATTTCCAACATGAACTGAAAAAACCTAGACAACTAGCTATTTACATCCTTCAAAACGAGTGCACCCGAGTTGTACATCTGCTGCAGTGACTTTGAAACGCCAGTCGAAAACGTAGAAACTACGAAAATACGCTCCCGAGTAATAATCATCGACATTGTATGGAAATATCCGAAACTAATGTAATGTTAGTTACTCACCACTTGATATTTGTTTTAATTTCCTACGCGTGTTTTTATTTTTATTTCATACAATGTGAATTGACGCCTAAATCAAAAAATCTTACCAGTGGTTTATTATAACGCTACCACGATGTTATTATTTTTAACGGTCATATTGTTTGTGACGTACTTATTAAAATATATTATAATGGTTTTATTAAATTAAAATCTTGATTTTACTTACTTTATTAACTTTTAAACGCTTTTGATACTTTAATTATTATTTTACCATTTATTTCTTGAGCATTATTTTAACACTAATAATTGTTGCATTTAAGTATCGTGTACAGTTTTTTTTTTCTTATACATGCTTTGCTATTGTAAGCAAATTTGAAATTAGAGTTAATAATTAATCTTTATTATATACTGTATACATATTATGTATAAATATATTATTGACCGATATATTCAACTAAATTATTCAGGAATACAATTTGGAAAAATAACGTATTGGCAATAATTATAAATATAATGGTAGACATAGTAATATATTTTCTAAACATTATCGTTGTGAAATATTTTGACTATTGTTAAAAATTCAATGATGCATTGATAAGACGAGTTTTATTGTGTCTTGATTAGAAACGTGAAAGTAAAAAAAAAAAATACTAGGGAATTCATTTTAATTACTATACAATTTGATATGCCACCGATATTCACGAAGCATTTTGAAAATGCAGTGATGAGAGAATTAGAGCTTTCATTACTACGTCATATATTATGATATTATATTTACATCCAGATAAAAGAATAAAAATCTAAAAAAATATGCCTGACGTGCTCTTATGAATCACACCTTTAAATTAATTATGAAAATATTTAAAAATTATCATAACGTTGTACGAAAAGTCGGCGAAGCGCGTCTTTCAGTGTGCCACTGTCGTATAATCCTGTTAAAAAGTTTTCTGGTCGTCCAAAATATAAAACTAATAAAGTAGTCGTGGTGGTAAAATATCTGTCTCTGCAAATTACGTGTCGTGAAATTATATGGCGTGAATGCAACACTACGTGTTGAAACTTAACTCTTTATGTATAATTAGGACGTCTGCAGTTCGCATAGTCTTCATTATATAAATGTATAGTTAATAATATGGTCATTTCGGTGGGATAGTTAATTGTGTTTTACAAAAGATGACAGTAAACCTATGGGGATTAAGTTTAGACTGATGGTATAATGAACCTTTGTAATTTTGTTCACGGGCCGTTAAAAGATTACTGTTAATATATTTTTTTTGTGGGATACAATTTTAAAAACTTCCTAATACATTTAGTGATATTGTAAATATTATCATCTTGCATTACGTCAAAACACTATTGCCATAATATTATGCAGAATGGATCACAAAGCATGCTCATCCATTTTTCTACTTCGATAATGCAGTTGTACTAAACCGAATTTTTGGAATATATTTAAAGAGCCCTCAAAATTTTTCGTGTTACTTAAGGAGTATCTTTTGAATATACAAACTTCTGTTTTTTTCAAATTAGAACCCCACTTTACTGCTGTAAATTATTTTTTGTATAATTTAACGAAAAATGATGACACATAAAAATCAAACTACAAACTAGTTGCTTTTGAGTTATTTAACTTTCTGTACTAAGGATAATAGGTGTTTAATGATTGTTCATCATCATGATACTTATACTAGGTAATAATAGTAACAAGCTTTTAGATGATTCTCCGAGTATACTCTTCTCGGAACGCTCATATATTATATATATTCGACACGTAGTTCTCACTCATGTATTTCATCCGAGCTACAAACCCCCGCAAGACCATATCGTATAATACTGATTATCTACATACGCACGTTCGCCTACCCACCCATTATAATATAGTCCAAACAGTATGAAACTTATCACACAACGTGTATAACAACTCGGCTGAACAATAATTACATCTTTTGCCAAAATATCGGTACAGTGTAACATTGTAACGTGTATTACGTATATACTTGAAACCTTATAAAAAGCTTTATTTTTTTCGAAAACCACATAAATCGACCGGAAATGCGAGCGCGACGAGTCACACGGATCACCCTGTAACGTGAAACAGCTATAGATACGAAAATATAACACCGATCGATTCAGGAAGAAAACAAATTCCATAAACACACAAACACACGCGCGCGCATCATTAGACAATAACGCGATATTTGACACGATATCAGAAAGCACGTTAAAAAAAAAGTTATTGTTTTGCGCCCAGCAGGGTTCTCTCGACCCACCTATGTATCGGGGATGATGGAGAAACGCTGCAGAGGCGCTTCGCAGGTGGAGAGGTGCAGGCGTGGTGACGGTGGAGGTTTATTGCGAGAAAATGGATGCGGAAATAGAAATCGCGCTGAGTGGTTTTATCGCAGCCAGTACAAGAGAGACTGACTCTTATTTTATTTTATCTTCTTCTTATTTTTTTTTATTTTTTTTATTGCTATTCTTTAGCCCCACTCGCGCACTTTGGTCTTTGTAAAACAAAAGTTAAAAACCATATCTGCTCGCTGGCTATAGTATCGCCAAAAGACGGCGTACGCTAAATATATATTGCCACCACCAGATATTTTTGTATTACATACATACAGGGTGATTCCCCGTGCAAGCTCACCTCCGTTTATTCTTTTGACAATACATTTTTAAAATTTTCATTTTTGGAATTTTTAACCCTACAAGATACCTAAGTATTTTTAAGGTTAGTGACCATATTATGGTCAAATACTCAAATACCTAGAATTTGTATACAATTTTAATGAATGTCCTGTAGCTATACGAATTAATTTTTTCTCGATAATATTTTTACAATTAATTTTTTTTTTATTATTGGTTATGATAGATATTATTGATATTATTGATATTATATTTAAAAATAGTTTTACAAAAATATAAAATATGTGTAATATTTAATCTAATACTTCCTCTAATAATTTAAAAATAATAAAAATAACTTAATTTTTATTATTTTTATACCATCATAGCCCCCATAGGTATCTTCCAAACATAATATTATTATCCTTGAATATTATCCTATGATAGTCCTTATTACACAAAAGCTGTTTTATACAAAAACATTAATTTGAATTTCTTTTCAGGTAAATCTAAATTTCCAAAAAATTGCCATATCCAATTAATAATTGACAATTATAAACACTCTACTATCAAATAGTGGTAACAATTTGCCTGTGACGGGTTTCAAGTTAGTGCTCGTGGGTGAATGTTAGTGTTTTTTTTTTTGCATATTTTAATATAAGTGTAGCGATATTATTTATAAGCTTATGATAATATTATAATAGTTATAATAATTTATTAGAGAATAATAAATTATTATTATGAAAATGAAACCGCGAAATTGGTGTACCTATTTTGCCTATAGAATGCGCCGTGTGTACACGAGGTACATATATCCACAAATTATATTTAAATATCTTAAAAATAGAATGTACTTACATTATTGCCATGAAATATAGGCATATGTGATGAATATGCCAATAGTGAACTGTTATAACAATCTTTTAAAAAATGCTTGTAGGTATTTATAGCTAATTCGAAAATGTATTTTGCTAAACGCATAATACATGATCATAACAATACGACAGTAAACCTTTTGGAAAATAAAACAAAGTTTCTGAATTTATGTTTGCATATTATAATATCTAACTAAAATATTAGGTATATTATAGTTTTTAACAATGATTTTACACATTCAATACATTTGCAACATCGTGCTATTCGTATACGAAAAGAATAAATTATTGTCACAATAATATTTTATTAAATATTATTATGGCCTTAAGATACTACTAAAAATAACGAATAACATAATTATGTTGCTGAAAAGTAACTCGAAACCATATTATATACCTAATACTACTTTTGGAACTCAAAACTTTAATTAACTTAAAACTACGATGAGTTGTTGAGTAAAATTTTTTTCCAATTATAATAATATGGTTAGGTAAGAAGCCAAACATGTTTTTAGTTCGTTTTATTAACAATATGTTTATGTAAAGGTTTTACAATTTTGAACAAAATACACCCCGTCAGTATAAAACTGTTATATTATAGACAACTAAGCTATAAATAAAAATTACCATTGACGGTTTTCAGCAAGTAAATATGTTTTTATGTATTAAAGGTTAATGGTATATAAGTGAATATAATCGTAGAATTTACATATTAATTAGGTAATATTTGTTTATTTTGTCATTTTAATTATTCAACTAACCATTTACTCTATATTAATCATGGTATTGTGTTAAAATTCACGATTGTTAAAAATGAACTATTTTTATGTTGATAAACGGTTTATAAATATTTACATTATACACCGATATAATATTATAATTTTCTGGGATTTGTAATAATTAAATATTGTGTTTATAAAGGTGTTGTAATATAGAATATTTTTATAACAGCATATACCACTATTGTTATACATATTGACGATATTTTTAATTAATAATTTTAGGTGGTTGTTTGTGTTGGGATGAAATTTAGGCAAGGTGGAAAAAATATATAACAACTCAATATTCTCTATTAAATATTAACAATATTAATTTGAACTCGTAATCGATCACACGAGTATTGTTACAGCAAAAGTTTTGATTTTAACGTTCACAAATTATATATAATATTATTTTTAATTGTGTTTGGCAAATCGTCAAATGGTTTTTTTTGTTTTTGTTTTATCTCTTCCCTAAAGCCTGCAAGGGTTTTTTTATCCTAACTTTGTTTTGTTTTATTTTTAACGAATAATGTTTTATCTCGATTTATTGGCTATGGTTTTGATTTTTATTATTACAATTATGGTTCACTGTTTCAAAAAAATTATCGCATTCTAGTAAACAATAGTATACACTTACTTCTGACTGTTTAGTATTGTTATATCATATACTGCACAAAGTATAGTAATCTTAATTTTGAAGATAATTTATAATTATTTTGTGTTATTAAAATACTATACATTTTGACCATTGTTATATAAAATATATACCATTTCATGATATTTTTATTACTTATAAATTTATAATAAATGGATATAAATTTGCTGCAAACATTTGAATAAATCTGTTTTATAGACAGTGGTACTTGGTTATTTGCACTACAATTTTAACATTTTTAAACGGTAACATTAGAAAATTAAATTGTATAATATTAATATTTATTATTCATTATTGAAATAAAATTAAAACCCTATAGAACATAATAATTATGTGCTGCCAACAAATTGTATGTATTATTATGGCTAATTAATGTCTTAAATAACTATAACTACGTGAAATTAAATATACCAGATTGATAAAATAAAAAAAAACAGATTGTTTTTACAAGACATATTATAATATTTTCATTATTACAATAATGTGCCTGATTTAGTTTATTCATCGTTGAATCCTATATGGCTTATAATATACCTAATCTATAATACGTAGGTACTGGGTGGTATAACGTGATTTTCCTAAAATATATAGGTTTTTTTTACATCCATCGTGAACAAATCTCCTTGTTGAGCTAAAGTTGAAATGTAATCTGTACCTAAGGTAAACATCAGCTGGGAAATTTAATGCGTTCCATTTCAGAATTTGGACTTTCACCCCGTTACTCGCACACACACACACACACACACACACACACACACACACACACACACACACACATACACATAATATTATCCACACGCACATAATACACAACTTGAAATAACTTAATATGTTGATACGAACATTAAAGCGGCGAATCACACCCTTTTGCTTTGAGTTAATTTATTCTATTGCCGCATAAGAGGATGTGTATTATTTATAACTATTGATCGCACATTTTCGTCAAATTTCCATCTACCATACTAGGCAATTAACCATACAATATACATACATACATAATATGATATATGCGTGTCCATATACGCAGGCACGAATAGAAACCAGCTAACTCGAAATACATTCATTATAATAATAATGTAATATAATATGATATTATTATTATTTACTTACGCTCATTTCACGCGTCCATTCGTCTTCAAAAAAATATCGGAAAAATAACATTATTATCGTCGACACTTGTCATACCTATCTGCGATTTTTGATAAAGAGTAGTTCTCAACGTCAAGAAAATATGTGACATCGGAAAAACAAAAATTCAAGTCGTTCACGCATATAATTTACACTATGTGGACAATAATATGATTTTTATTCTCTCATTATATTTGGTCGTTATCAATATCATTGAAGACTACTGTCGTAAGAACAGTTTTCGAATGCGGGATTTAATGGCTGCCAAATAAATAAACGCTCCTTTTTTTATAATATATTTTTTATTGGATCAAAAAAACATTTTCCGTTTCTACCTTTGTCGGATTCAAGTGCGAACCCTCGACGACAAAGTACACAATATATATTTCACATAACCTACATTTATACAAGTATAATATACTATCGATTATCGGTTAAATTAAAACCGTTGAAATTCCGTTCTCTCTGCAGTCTGCCGGGATTCCAAAAAGACCGCAGGCGATCCCTGTGCACGGTCGCCGCATATATTACTATATTTTTATTACAACGTTCGAGTAATATTATTACGTCTACCGAAAAAAAAAAATCAAAAGCTCATCGGATGTGATATTTTGCAACCGAAGTCGTATACGAATAGATACGTCGTTATCGTCACAGTGCGATCTGACCCCAATAGTACTTACAGGTGACCATATAAACCACGCGATCGATATAGTTGATAATGATACTCAAATAATAGTATTATAGTCACACACTTAAGCATGCATAGTTGAGCGTTTACAAAATTATTGGGTCTTAACGTAAAGTGCGAATAATTAATAATTGAGTTTTATTTTCGTATGATGCTAAAAAACAAATAATAATTATTAGCTTGTTCAATAAAAGTAATCGTATCATTATTATCATTCGTTATTTTAGTAGCTAATCGACTATGTTTTACTCGGCACGTGAAACGCAAAAACTCAGAAACGTGCGAATAATTATTCATATTTTTGCTAAATACGAACATTTACGAAGACCACTGACTATATAGAATAACCATATAATATTATAATGTAATAGGTGTCATATTATCGTGTAATATACAATAACATCTACATACGTCAAATCCTCAATAATAAGTATTAAACCATACAAATAAGCAAACACTTTCCGTGTAAACGCACTCCACGAAACTGTGTTACATTATATTTTCATTTACTTAAGAAGATATAACCTATTTCAAAGTATGCAGTGTATTATATTACAATAATATTATTATATTATCTATTTAGATGGAAATATTATCGTAACATCCTACAAAATATATAATTTATTACCACCTCGTCGACATATTTACGCTTGTATTTGAAATTATCTTACTAATCAAAAATTATAATATGTTAACTATTTTTGACATATTTTGTGCATTCACATTTTCAGAAAAGTGATCTTCTTTAGATTATAAAATTAAAAATATATTAAGTGTTTATAATATTAATCAACAAAGATGAGAATCACATACCAATGTTACTTGAGTCGATTTGAATCTTTCAAAAAAATAATTTTCAAACAATTTTATACTTTTAAAAATAGTTAGTGATTACAATGTTAAAATAATAATCCTATGTATGATACACATTGTGATCAAACCAGGGCTTAAATTCTAAAAAAAATATCGTTTTTCCGTTTTTGGATATTTAAACGTTATACAATTTTAATGCTTAACGTTATTGTACGTTGAAACGTTATTTGATTTTTTCCGTTTAACGTTATTCAGTTTTTAAATGTTATTTTAATTTTTCGTTTTTGTTAAACGTTATAATTTAAAAATAAATAAGGAATTGTTCTTTTTTTTTATAATAAATTCTACTTTTATTTGTGCACATCTGTTCATACTGTTATTTAAGAATTATGAAATTAGTAGAATTTGTTGGCCAGGTTACATTACCTATTTTCAATCTTCCTAGAGTTTTTAGCAAGGAGCTAACTGATCAGTTAACCATTATCAGTTAAACTATTAAGTAGGTATGCACTAGAGATACACTAGCTTCGTTTATGTTTTTTTCATTTTTTTTCCGTTATAGCGTTATAAATTATAACGTTATAATAACGTTTTGAAGCCCTGGATCAAACAAGCATGTGTACCACGATTTTAATTTTTTAAAACGAATGTTTTTAAATTCTTATTTTTCAATTCTTTTACTACCTATATTGTTAGGATCTTAAGAATTAGAACCCATTGTACATAATATACGACGATATCGTTATAATATTATTATATTAAGTTTTATATGTACCACAGTATCACACCATATTATTATGGCTTCATTTGTTTAAGTTTTCAATACTTATCTTAATATTTCTAGCGATAAATTTCTCCACTGAGGTGATTCTAATCTTCCTGAAAATTGAATTTATAAGTCGTCGTGCTCTAAAACTATTCAGATTTATAAACGAACTTCCACATACCTTAAATTCTCTGTATCACTAAGAACACACTTTATTGTTCTCCAGTTCAGAGCGTTTTAGAATATGGAAGTATTATCTGGGACCTCTAAATCGTCGATTGCCCGATCTAAACTTCAGAGTTTTCAGCAGAGACTCTTCTTAAAATGAGTAGTTTTAGACTAGATTTAATTTATCTATCTCACAAATACACGATACCTAGTTCAACTTTGTTACAGCTTCAATATCTTGCCGACCGTATAACACCCCTTGTTCATCACTTTCTCATAGCTCACTGCCTCACTGCTCACTCAGCCATGTCGATTCACCTGAAATCCTTTTCAAGACAGATTAACTTCTGACTTCCGACACGTTTCATACTTAATTTTTTCACCTTCTTCATTCCAATTTTTACATTCTGAGTTTTGGCATAATCACTGTCGAGTGTATACTTATGTTTAGATTATTGCAAGCCGCTAAGGAATCTCAAACTGATTTACGTCAAAGAAATTTGATTTTATAATTATTAATGACCATAAACTAATTTATAATTAGTAGAATTTGTAGAATTATATTAAACTGTGTATTATCATAATAAATAAAATTGGTTTCGTGCCGTGGTAAATAAATAAATAAACATAATATTGAATGTATGTAACGAAAATAGTAAATACTAACATTTCATTGAGAAAAAATGTATTATTATTATTTTTTACTTCATTTATCTAACTCAGAGTTACGACGTTCTGGAAGATTACCTTTTTTTTTTTTTTATTCAGTTCGTGACAATCGAACAACCATATAATATACGATATTATGATGTAATGGGTATTTGAAAGGGGTAAATGAGCAACAACAATGATTAGTGATGGTTTGCAGGGTGTATGTTTGTGGGGGGAGGGGAAACTTCGCATTTGTGTAAATAATGGACTTCGCACGGAGAGAGATAAAGTGTGCGTAAGTGAGAGAGGATGCCTTTAATGAAATAAATGTTACGAATTACCCTTGGACGACTAGGTATATACCACGTTGCCGCCGTTGGTGCAGCTGCCGACGACACGACCACTGCTCTGATTTCTTGCAATAAAAACTAGAGAAAAACTACATGGTTCCAAAATATTCTGTATCAAGACGACGCCATTAACATATTCTCGACATACGGAGTGTACCGTTATTATTATTTTATTTACCTACTTTAGACGAAAAATGTGTAATTTAAATTACATTATAGAATTCTATAATACCGTTTTTGACCCAGTCGTTTTCTATGGTCCGTGCACCACTTGGAATTGTAGCACGGACATTGGACGTATAATTAACATACTATGATTGTAAATTGTTTATACATCTTTAAATACTCATTACTCGCTTTAATATTAAAATTTAATAAAAAGCCGACGAGATTACCAGATAATAATTTTATCTTTAGATTTTATTAGAGGTAAATTTACTTTTATTTTTAAGCTAATGGAGATAATCGTGATCTGCTGAGTGTAAAATTTGGTATGTTACTCACTTGTAAGACGGAGACAACAAATGTGACTGTAACGTTCCTTTATTGTTTTCAATCAAGCTAGTATCGTCGTTAGTCAGATAATAGATTTTTATAGTGTAGGAAACTTTGATGACTATTTATGCATATCTAGTACATGTTCACCACCGTGTACCTACCTATGCTAGATACTGATGATTTATATAGCGACAATATATTTTGTAAAATATTTTATATTTAAAATTAATTGTAAAAACTGTTCTAAGTCTTTAAAAATGATTTAAAACTTCAACAAATTTTCTAAACGTAAATTGTTGCCAAATTTATCAAAACAAAAATGCATAATATAAAATATTATATCAAAATAATCAGTTATTTACGTATTTTTAATTTTCTTATAAATTTTACTAATGGTGCAACATTTTATTTGACCAGAAAAATATTAAATTGCGTAAAAACCTCAACCATATTATATTGTATTAAGTTTGATAAATATATTCAATATTTATATTCAAATATTTCCATATTTCCAATGTTAAAAATATATAATAATAAAAAATAATTGTTTTGAATTTAAAAATTTTAATCGATATTAAGACGTGCGTATTATATTATATTCTTCTGTTTATAGATGCTAACCTTCAGTAAGGATTTGTTAGGACCATTGTATCTAATTTATTTTATTTAGCTTGCGCCCGAAATCCTTGAACTGATTGACACGTGACGGCATTCGTATTGGAAAATCGATTTTATTTCATTGATTGAAATTGTATGTATGTAGTGTAACATGTCTTTTTGTTTCGTGGCTTGGACACAAAAGAAGATTAGTGCATTCGAACATAAAATACGATTAGTGCATCCGAACACCTGCCAGTAAGTTTTTATACGACATAAGTGTATTAGACAGACCACAATTACTGGCTAAATGCCGAATTCTGTAGTGGGTAAAATAAAGCTATATATATATAAACTATCTGCTGCCAAATATGTGTGCGTGGCTAGTTCATGTCTGGACAATTTAATATTATAAGTAGATTAGCTCTGCTGACTGCAAACTTTAACGGTATATGTATAATTATAATACACAGATATAACAATACGTATAATTTCGATTTATACCTATGCAATACTGTTTAATAAAACCAGTTAGTAGTGGAAACATTAAAAAAAAATAAAAAATCGGGTAAGTCGATTTCACTCTGCTGTACAGTAGGTTACAAGTGAATCAGTGTATAATGGATTGTATTCAACTTGAATTCAATGATATAATATATAAGAAAAACGATTCTGAGCGGAGACGGTTTGTCAGTCTAGATATTTTATATTGTTATTATCTATTATAGCCTATAAGTTGAATTAATATTAAAATATTATAATTTTTTATTCGTTTCTATGGTGATACCTAAAGTGTTAAAAATTAAAATCCCGTTTTTAGCGGTTTTTCCTAATTTGTTGGTGGTTTTTCCTGTGGCATTAAATAATTGTTGAGAAAATCTAAAAACGATCTGTTTAAAGTACCATCTTGATCCAATTTTTTAAAAGATAAGATACTAACACCATTGTAAAACTATACTAGCTTCTTCGCTCCGCTCAGTATCTAAAATAAGATGAAACCAGAGTTATATTGGCCTATAGAGGGAACGGTTATGTGATATCCAATTTAAATGTTAGTTACCATAAATAATTTCATTGAAAATAATGATTCCAAGCGGAGCTTATGACTCAAACCTCGGAAGCTTAGAATACGTTGGTAGGTTTTAATTTATTCAACGGTCTTATGTTGTTTGTCATTACTTTCATATAGTAAAGAAATAACTGAGAAAACCTAAAAATGAATGGTTCTAAGTAATAAGTATTGACTTTGTTCTATGTCGAAGTGTATCACTTATGGCCTCATAAAACTTTTGGAGCGCTTTTTCATACCGAAAGATGCGATGTGCGTAGATATAGATAAAAACCAATATATATTATTATATTAATGCTATTATAAAACATAATAAAATCGTAAAATCGTGCGTCCAAGTTTATACAAATACAATATAATATTAAAAATTTAATATTTGAAGTCAAAATTATGATTATTATCAGAAATATTATTATATCGAATGAATTAATAAAAAAAAAATGTTACTTTCTATATTTGCTGTTAATATTTACAAGACAAACGTTTTTAAAATACATTTCAACGAAAATTGACAGTAGTATCGTGGATTGCCATAGTGACGATTCGTGAACAAGACATGGCGTGTATTAGCTCTCTGTATATTATATAAAACACAAAATATGCTTCTACCTACTTATGTCCTTTTACGTATTCTTAAATCGTTCATCCGATTGCGACGAAATTTGATACAGAGATATAGATTAGATCTTTGGGAAGAAGATAGTCTACATTTTGACGCAAAAATAGGTAATTAAGAGGTCCAACTTGGTGAAGTTCTCAAACAGGGATTTTAATGATGAACATTTTTGTTTATAAATGTTTGCTAATGGTATTAATAATAATAATTATTATTATTAATACCATGCGATAAGCCTGTGTATTTTAGTGCAGAATGTATCAAGGTCGAACCACAGTTCTGGTGGCCAAATTGTTTGCATTTTTTGATATTTAAAAGTTAAATTATACCTACACTTACGTACGCACCACACGGGTTGTGCGGTCTACCGCAGATAGATTGCCTACCTGATTATATACTGCAGGTAGCATAATATTACAAGCGAATCTCACGGACAACGACGGTTGGCATGGTTATAAATTAAAATATAATATCATTTAAACTTAAAAAGACACTTCTTTCACAGCGTGTTACACCCAAATGGAGTTGAACAATCATAACAACCTAACAATATCAAAACATTGCAGTGTCAGCTAGTATTATATAATATATATATATATATGCCAAATATCACTCACTCACTCACTCACTACATAAATTCACTACGTCATCTCAAAAACTACAAACAGTAGAACTTGAAATTTGGAAAAGTGAATAGTGATTCCTCTAATGATCTATAAATTCATAGGCGTACGGGGCTCGAACGCAATCTTTTTAGAGCCATAGTAAAATGTTTATATATATTTATTATAATAATATGTTTGAACATTTTATATGTAGTGAAGTGAAATAAAATAACAATTATTTGTGTGTACCTCTACATTAATTTTATTCATCTCACAAAAACCTTAAGTACAAAATATGTACTATGATTAAATACATTAATAGGTTCCTTATAATTTATAAATAGTAAACCAGATACTAACACTAATAATGAACCTACCCATTCGTAACTTAATTATATGAAAACAAATAATTACTTACAATTATTTAATGGATTTTTCACTGTACTGAAATTATTCAGTGTTATACCTGTTACAAGTTGTTCCTGCGAACGGGTATTCTCAAAGTTAACTATAGTAAAAAATAAATTAAGAAGTTCTATGCAACAAGATCGACTTAAGAGTTTGTTATTAATGTTCACTGAACCAGAAATAACATCCAGTGTTAACATTGACACGGTCATTGAGCAATTAAAAAATATGGGAAATAGAAGAATTCATTTATAATTCTTCTTAAATTATAATATTAGCTATAACATAATTACAGATTTATGTGGGTACATAATATATGCATTATGTATTAATATAATATGTATATACACTTTTTATTTATTATTTTATTTTTGGGTAATGTGTTTTCTTTTTATACATGACATTAAAAATATATGTCTAGAAATTAGCACATATATGTTGTGTGCATATTTAACTTGATTATATTTATACATATAAATATTACACGAAATTTACATTTTACAATAAGAATGTATGTTAATGTGTAAAAAAAAAAATAGGGGCAGTGTCAAAGTATTGGGGCAGTATTCTACCAGGCTCGACCGGAAATTGAAGTCTGTGCACGCCTATGTCTATAATGTGTGCTAGCTTATGGCCTCGAATATAGGAACTATATCTTAAAAACAAATATTTCTGTGTAGCTTTTATACTCAAAAACTACTCGATAGCCTTTGACGAATATCTGATAGATTCTTTTAGAGATATCAGAAAAGTTTAGAGAGAAATCAGAACGTTAACGTTAAAAAAGATACCAAGTGCTAAAACGCGGTTGCCCA
>NC_042495.1:118345995-118347133 GCF_005508785.2 Acyrthosiphon pisum | reverse complement strand
TACAATAAATTGATTTAAGTAATTTTTAACACTGAATGCTAAATAAACATGATTACAATTATATTTTATATTTTTAATCTTTTATATTAATACTAATATTGTATTTTATTAGAGATCCATTCTATAGGTACTACTATACTAGTGTACTACTTAAAAATTAATATTTGAGTTACTAAAATTGTATATATATAAAATGGCATTAAGCCAATAAGTTGATTGCAGTATACAGGTATACAGTATACTTATTAATAATAATAACAATAATAAATGATAATAGTTTTTATCTTTAATCGTGGTAATAACTAAAAATAACACATTATTTTTTTTTTCTATACCGTTTGTATAAAATTATTTTATACCATGTGTATAATACCACGTATAATACAGTATTATACCACTGTATAATACAAACTCACATCTCTAATTATAGGTAATATAGGTATGTTTATTTTAAAGTCGATATCCAATGTGGGAAATCAACGAATTCACGTGTTTGTGCCTCAAACATCTTACCAGTGAACATTCAATTCGCTATTAAGTATACAATTTGCCCAGTTAATGATAATATCACACAATTCATAATAATATTAAATTTCCTCACCGTAACGCAATGTTTGCTGTATTATTATAAACGAGTACGCAATTTTGCACATTGTTATAAAATATATATTAAAATACGGTTAATCTCGTCAGACATCATAATACATTATAATTTATAACACACCCACCATATGCTATAGTATAATATATATTTTCTAACTTGTGCAGTTTGCGAAATTATATATTATCACGTGGGTGTTTACTTTTGTTCCTGTTTAAACTGTATGATTATTGAATCAAATAAAATGTGTACTTAGAGTTGTTTTTATATAAATTCTTTCAGGTGAAACATGACACGGTGAAATCTATTTGATTTACAATGATGTGATTTTCTTCTTCGCTTCTTCTTCTTTTCTTGTTTTTTTACTTTTCAACATGTAATCATTTTTTCCTTAGAACAAGCGCTCTGAAAGTTTCGTAACTTTTTGCATTTGGTATTTCACAAATTTTTAATAATCCTAGAGACTTGGAGTTTTTAACGAAAATAAATTTTGATATTTTATAGCCTTAATACAATTTTAATAATGTATGAACATTT
>NC_042495.1:118344219-118345945 GCF_005508785.2 Acyrthosiphon pisum | reverse complement strand
GACCGAAAAAATATAAATATTACGAAAAAAAGCATTTATACAAAATAATTATTAAAACATGCATTTATATGCCCTAACCCATGAAATATGCAAAAATATGCAAAATAAGATTTGGTATTTGAACTATAAATAAGTCAAAACAAATTTTGGCCGAATCCATTTTATTATACAGTATAACAAAAAAAACATGCAAATGCATTAAATTCACAGCCCTGTTCATATATAATGATATTTATGTGTTGTGAGTAAACGGTTACTATCCGTTACACGTTTGTATAATATATACGTATACGGGGTCTATAAAAGGAAGAACTGACGCAGATGAAATAACTTTGGTTCTGATATAAATTTGGATTTGATCTAAATTTTTTTGGATTAATTCAATATACTCATTCGTATAGTCATCATTGTTTTTTTTTAAGTTCTTCCCGTTACATCATGTAAATGTAAACCTATATGTATTATGTATATGTAAAGGTTAGGTACTTGCACATTTGTCGATTATAGACAACTTATAGTTTAAAAACTGATATGGTGGGGATGACTTTTTCCGTAACCGCAACTGGTATCCACCTTGTGTCCGGCTACAGGTAGGTACGTAGCGTAGGAACCTATATATATATATGAGGATATTAACATTTAAACAAACACCGATTGAGTTGGTTATCCGCGGAGATTCCGTGTCTCGCACACTTCGCAGTTACACTAGATCGTCGTCGTATATCGTCTTCAATAACGTAGCCCGACTCTAGAACAGTCCGCATAATAATTTCTTAGTAATTCGTGTCGTACGCCGTCAAAACCAAATAAAGTGCAATGGAAACGGCCCATGGTATAGCCGAAACATTTAGAAATGGGACGTTCTTAGTTACGGGGAGTACGGGGTTTTTGGGGAAAATACTCACGGAAAAATTACTCAGGTCTTGTCCCGTGAAAAATATCGCGATTCTCGTGAGGAGTAAAAAAGGATTCGACGCCAGTCAGAGGGTTGCAGATATCTATAAACAAGCTGTAAGTATATACTAATATATAAATACGTTTTGTTTGTCGTTAAATAATTTACATATTATTACACGGAGGTTTTTTACTGTACTTAAATGTGTTTAATGCCTCCAAAATATATGATTACTATTATAGTTTTCAATTATAACACAATATTAATAGACACGAATAGATTGATTCATATAATATATAATTTCCACGACAGATTTAATATCTCTAATAATATTATTAATTATTTAAAAATAATAAATTCCAACATCCAAGTTAATAATCAAAATTAATATTGTCATGAAATTACATAAACATCCTTTGAATTTAAATTTTTAAACTATCATATCAAATACCATTGAGCATAATATATAATCATTAATCATTTAATTAATTATTGACAACAAAAAATAAACGTAAATGTAATGTAAACAAATTATTTAAAATATTAAGTAATAACGTTATTAAAAAATATAACTTTTGTGTTTTTTTACGTAGAACCACTCATATAATTACTACTATCATTTTAAAACAATATAGGCATGAACAATTTAAAGTTGTCTAATTCTATCATTATTGGGTCAAATGTTGGAAACTTGAAAAACATGTTAGAGAAAATAACTTATATATATACTTTATTTAAATAAAAGTATGTTTAAATCATTTCTATATCCTATGAATTATATTATCTCGTGTATCGATTCATTTTTAATTTTTTTTATTTGATAAAACCTAT